>NC_052518.1:59789688-59874688 GCF_014356525.2 Nilaparvata lugens | reverse complement strand
TTACAGTAAATGTGGAAAAAACGAAGTTTATGCCAATAGTTACAAGAAATCAAGCTGATCCAGGCTCACTAACACTAACGATGCATTCTTGTAATAATCCCAGGTCTGCTGGATGTAATTGTAGTATGATTGAGCGCGTTGATCATTACAAATACCTGGGCGTTGTCTTGGATTCCAAGATGAGTTGGGTACAACATGTCCAGTGTGCTAATAATAGGCTCAGGAAGCTGCCTCACACAATTTCAGAGCTTAGTAATGTTCTGAGTGTGGATCAGTGCAAAGTAGTTTACTTTGCCTATGTCCAATCTATAATACTATATGGAATTCTAGCTTGGGGAGGGGCTTCCTCCTCAGTCATTGAGCCTCTTGCAGTCACCCAAAGATCAATTATAAAAACAATTTTGAAGAGACACTTCAGATACCCAACAATACAATTGTTTATCGAATTTCCCATACTGAATGTTAGACAGCTTTTTATTAAATCTTTGTTGATCCATATCAAAAAATACAAAACGGAACTTCTGGGAGGAACAGTTAACCATAGCTACTCAACTCGCCACAGATCCAATTACAGCTTTGAGATACCTCAGCTGACTCACGGCTCTGAATTGACAAATCCTTCATGCCTAGCCCATATCTTGTACAGAAATACAGAAATGTGCCAGGGGTGATTAGGACAGCAGAGGCGTTTAGTTTGGTAGTGCTTAGAAAAAGGGTGGACAGGTGGCTGTACCAGATTGGTTGGGAAGCTTCAGAAGAACTACTCAAATCTCGTTATGCTTGGTGAGCAACACGACTTCAAGGTTTCCAGACAATTGATTGGTATTTATTTTATCATTGATATAACTGGTTTGACTGTTTTGCCTTTCTGGTTTATGCTTTTTTCATTCTCTCTTCTGAGAATTTCTGGAATTCCTGCCACAGCGGTCTTCAATAAAATATTGTTTTTTCTTCTTTATTTATTCTATTAATCAATCAATGTATTAAGTATACTTATTCCTACATTAATATTCCTACATACTCATTCTTAAATATACATCAGCACAATGTTTTATTTATTTTATAATCAGAATATTAATAATAATACATCTACAATACAAGTGTATACTCTATCATTTACTTCTATGAGCAGATTAAGCTTATCTCTATATCTATAAAAGGCTAAGCCCCGACAGACTGAAATCACACCACAGCCCAAACTCCTGAGCCTACAAACTTGAAATTTTGCACAATTGTTTATGATAGCCTCAAAACATCCACTAAGAAAGGATTTTCAGAAATTTGCCCCCCTGAGGGAGCTGGGGCCCCCCAAAGATTTTGTAATTTTTAACCGTCCATTGCACAGCAAAGTCATGAGGAACTTTCTTGTTCAGCTACGAAAAAAAATTTGATCTATGCAGATAAATTCCGACCAGGAGCAGAAAGGGGTCCAGGAGAGGGCATTTTTTGAAAATTTTTATGTAAAATCACACTACAGCTCAAACTAATTGACCTACAGACTTAAAACTCTGCACAAATATTCTTCAAACATGCTAGACGCGCACTAAGAACAGATTTTGAGATATTTTGCCTCTAAGGGATTCAAAGGATGAAAAAGGATCCTATTTAGTAAGGTTATGAACATGTTAAGGTGAAGTTCCATATGGAACTGAGATAATATTGACACATGATATTCTTACATATGTTGTAATCATTGGAAAGCTTAAAATAATTTTATCAATCAGCTGATCGAATTTAATTTTCTGTGGATAGAAAGCGCGAGCTTGCCACGTGTTTGTTCCATTGTTGTATGCTTTCCCAGTTAGGTTTGCGCCTTCTATCAGCTGTATATGGAGTCTCATACATTCTAATTGGTTTGATTAAGGTTTGCGCCTTCTATCAGCTGCATATGGAGTTTGTTGATAATTCTATTTTCAAATTCAAATTTTATTGCAAACAAAAATCACATTGAAAGATTTCTTAATAGACGACAAGATTACAAAAACAAAATTTCAAACATATATATACCTAAATTTTTTTTGTAGCATGGCCAGAAAAAGACAAACTTGAGTACTACCCGTGAGTTCATTCCATATAACTTATATTTTTGTGTTAATATTTTGTGAACAAAAAGTACGAGTTGATGAGAGATGTGAGTAATTTCTTATATTTGATCTAAATGGTTATTCATATTGTAGTAGTCAGGGTCACTTCAATCAAGGTTTTTTTGTAGCTTATAAATTTCATACGTATTGATTGTCCATAATGTATTCAGTGTCCATAATGGAAGTGATTGAACTACTCAAAATTGATGGCTTACTGGTCCTTCATAGAATTTATAGTATTCCTGGTGATTGAGCCTGTCTTTTTTCAGTGTTGACTATTAATAATAAAGCTTTATTTACAACTAGCTTACCTGGCGAACTTTGTACTGCCAAAAAGTCAATGTATCTCATGTCACACTTTACTTTATTTGGTGAATCATGAATTTTATCTGACAATCAATATTTTCATTTACATCTGAATACGAACTTCCTATGTGCTTAGTCATGCAGCATCCATTATTCCCAAAACATATTCTTCTCAATCAATTGGTAGTAATATCTAACAGTAAAGTGTTGAATAAAAAAGAAAATAGATAGGATAAATCAGTGTTTCAAAGATGAATTCAATGTTTTCATAGTTGTTGATTGTCAATAGATGGTCCAGGAAATATGTGATGTACGTTGAATCACCAGGAATTACATATTCTTTCAATCTTCCATTTCAGGACAAGCTAAGCTGAATTTGAAAAAAAATTGTAAATTATTCTGCCATTAATGAATGCAATATGAACAATTCTCATCCATGAGGTGAATAATTTTTTTCCAACATTTTCCGGTTACTCAATGATAATTATTTGTATAGGACTTAGGAACCATTATCTACAGCTGGTACCAATCAACTACACTTCAACTCCAAACTACCGTTGTAATACCAGTAGCCTACATAATTTATCATAGGGTGACGTGTTTATTACAGCTGGTAACCTTAGATGCTGAATCATATTACCTCAATATGATCTTGAATCATGATCATCTTTCCGTTCTTCGGTAGCCGCTAGGCCGACAATTTCGAAAACATAGGTCTGTAAAATGGATTAATAAATAATCATTATTAGCGTGTAAAGGATAGGAAAATTATGTTTGACGCATCATCATGTCTGAACTACTGGACTAATTAACTTGAAATTTTGCATATAGGCTAGATTCTTAATTAACCAAGGATGGTTATAGGCTTATTTTCAATTATTCAAAACTTTATTACGTCAAGTTTTCAGATTATCAAGTTTGAAAATAGATCCTTGCGAAGCACGGGCTCCTGCTAGTTATGTATAAAGTGGAACTCCCCCCCCCCCTATACACAGAAGGATAGTCTAGTAGGGGGATTCCAAAATATGTTGTATATTGTATTTCTTAGTCGTGTATTATGTTTTTTGGAAATAAACCTAATTGAATTGAATTGAAAGTCAGCCTGGAGATGTGATGAGTGTATTTTCGGTCCTGATAATACTAGTATGGACGCTAAGTTGAACAAAATATTGGAATCTATCACTGATCTGCGTACTGAGCTTATTAATCTGTTTGAGCCTAAGATTGTAGCACTTGAAACTGACGTCAATTCTTTAAAAAAGAGTACTGAGGAAACCAAGTTAAAATTCGAAAAACTCTCTAAAGAACGCGATGAGAAGTATATCGAGTTGGAAACGGCCGTTACAGAGCTTGAAAAAAGCAATTCCCAGCTACGAGATGAGGTTAATTTCCTACAGCAGAGGTCTAGGATTGAAAACTTAGAAATTGGGGGTGTACCACGAACTGAAAAGGAGAACATTTATGATATATTAGGGGCTGTTGCTAAGACGATTGGAGTCGCGTTTGGACAGGAGGACATTTCTATAGCTCATAGGGTGCCAAACGCTAAGGGTGGTAGTAATATAATAGTCAAATTTGTTGCAAGAAGAGTAAAGATTTCGTGGCTCAAAGCGGCGAAGAAGAAAAAAGACATTAATTCAAATGATCCTGGCTTAGGGCTTCCTGGATCTTCTGTGTACATCAATGATCATCTGTCTCCTTACAATAAACAGCTTCTTGGGAAGGCTAAAGAGCTAAAAAAAGGAGAAGCTTGAATTTGTCCGGGTCGAGAGTGGGAAAATATTTTTGAGGAAAGATGCTGCGTCCCCAGCCAAGCAAATAGTGCGGGAGGCCTCTCTTGATAAGTTTATTCAGGGTTAAAGTAGTTTTGGAGTTTCTTTGAGTATATCTAACTCACCTCTGTTGAGGATATCGAATTGCGAGTGTTAAATATTTTTTAAATAATGGTAATATGCTTGAATAATTTATTTTTCCTTAAAAAAACTTATTTTTTTCTTATTATATGTACGGATCTATATAGCATTCAATTTATCTATTTGATTCTGAACTTTTGTTGCTTTGTATCCTCGAGGAAGAGGTGTTTTTATTTTTTTTCGTGAAAATGCTAGGACTATACTTTTGTTTTTCTTATTATTTGTTTCATTTATATCTATTTTTTCTTGTTGCTAATTAAGGATTTAATCCATGCCAGTGTTGCAATATTGCCAGTATTGCAATATATTTATGTGGTTAGTTGAATTATTTTTTGATCTATGAAAGTTTGTTTTGTAATTTTCAAATTTATTATGCAAATGAAAGTGTTAGAATTGCTAATCTGCTATTCACAAATCTATTTTTAAATATAATCGAATGAAAACATGGCATAGCATAAATAATACTCTTTCATTCCTATGGTTTTCTTGATAAAAATATTTTAAATCCAATTAGAATAATTCTCATACTTGGATTATAATCAATGAATAGATGGTGCAACAAAAATATATGAACAATATCAAATATTAAACATTCCTAAATCACAGTAATCTTTCATTTTAATCTATTCTTAAGTATTTTGCTGGAGGTATATTAATCTTATCATCTCATCCTTGTTTGACACTTCTTATCTGAATTATATCTTCTTATAAATTGATATGAATTACGCTGGTCTATAGCTCTATCTATTCAAACTTATCAAAATTTTATAATGAATTATCAATATTTGAAATATAAAAGTTACAATGAAATGTTTAAAACATTGAACAAAAATTGCGTTCACGAATCTCTTAATTTATAATTATTATTGCACAATTTTTCATCCTACATGTTTATTGAGTACTCAAGGCTACCTTGTGTTTTTATCCCATGGTTCTTTTATCCTTTTTTGACAGGGCAATTCAAGCCGTTCAGGCTCTGGTAGATTTTTCTATCCGTTTGAATATTCAATTTTTATCTTATGTAGATTTATTATGAGTTAATGTATTCTTTGAATCTATAAATAATTTTGTATTGTACCTATATTCTATTGTGGGTGCTGACACACATGTTGAAGAGAATCAAGTTTTTCTTTTTCACCTCCTTTGTGTCTTTTGATCATTTCATTTTCTTTTTCTATATGCTATTTCTTATTTTATTTGAGTGTGTGAGTGTGTGTGTGTAAATGATATTCCAATGAAGGTGAATGAATTTGATATTCATTTTGAATTTCTGGTGTGCCACCTAATCTCTAATATCAAATATTGTTTGTATTCTATGAATTACGATGGAGGATGATAATAGTTGTATCTTGTTGAGTTCTATTGATGAAGTTAATATTTCTCATATTTCATCAGGTCATAATTTTCCAGTATTGTGGGAGAGCTCGTAGCGATAGGTTGTGTAGCCGATTAGTCTAGTGTAGTGTAGAAAAGTAAAGTCAGCAGTTAGTTCGATTAGAACTAACTCGCGACGGATAAATTTTTCGGATATCTTTGCAAGCGAAGCAGAAATTGGTCGATTGTGTTTTCAACGAGGCCGTTTTTGTGAACCGCGTTCGCACGCGTGCGCGAGTGCTATTCGAGTGTTTCAGACAATATGTTTCGATAAACGCGAATAATGTCAGATAAACAACTAATCCGTCTACCCAAATTCTTGGCGCCAGAGTTTGAAGAAGAAGAAGAAGAAGAAGAAGAAGAAGAAGAAGAAGAAGAAGAAGAAGAAGAAGAAACTGTGCCTACGAAAATGGAGGAATCATCTAATGCTGCTGATTGTTCATCAATTGCTGACGATTGTTCACCAAATAAGTACATTAGAATCAACAAACTCAAATCAGCAACAGAGCAGATCCTATATAATGCCTGGAAGGAGACTGAGCTGAAGTGGAAGAAATCTGAGGAAGAAAAACAACAGTTAATCAAGAGAATTGAAAATCTTGAAGCTTTGTGTTCAGGAGGTAGTACGTCACACAAAGCTACGGATAATCGAGAAAAATCATCTTCATCAAACCAGGTTATATATGAAACCGATGACGACACTCTAGCAGAAGAAACTGAGTGGGTTAGAGCT
Organism: Nilaparvata lugens; assembly: GCF_014356525.2. Taxonomy (NCBI): domain Eukaryota; kingdom Metazoa; phylum Arthropoda; class Insecta; order Hemiptera; family Delphacidae; genus Nilaparvata; species Nilaparvata lugens. The sequence goes on along the minus strand of NC_052518.1, from coordinate 59,868,278 downwards.
CGCAATAAGCAATCTTCAAAGGAGAGGAAGCTTGAATTCCCCTCCGATTGATTCATCCCGTCATGACATTCAAAATCAGTCAGATGTTGCACAACATGGATCATCGGTTGCAGAAAATTTTCCAGTTAAGAGCAAAAAGATTCCACCCCTTCCACCAGTGATAGTGGAAAACGTAAAATCTTTTCAAAAAGTATATGAGGAGATAACAAAATTTGCCAGTAAGGAAACTTTTAATTTCAAAGTAATGACTGGAAAATAAATTCATTGAAAATAAATTTTCAGTCAGAAAAAGATTTCAGAGAAGCAACAAAATGGTTGAATGAAGCAAAATACTCATGGTACTCGTAAGAGAACAAACAAACGAGACCAATAAGAGTGATGGCCAAGAAACTGCATAGCACTTGCCAACCAGAAAGCATAGTTGCTGACCTCAAAAATAGAGGTTTCAAGATAATGAATGCTGTAAATAAATTAAAATGGAAGACCAAGGAGCCACTTGACATGTTTATTCTTTCTTTTAGCACTGAAGAAGATGTGGAAAGAGTATAATATGAAATAAAATATATAATGGGATGCAAAGTGGAGATTGAGTCATTGGTTTCATCTAGATTAGTGCCCCAATGTAAAAAATGTCAAGGTTTTGGGCACACACAGAAATATTATAACAGAGAGCCAACATGTGTGAAGTGTGCTGGGAAGCACAGCACAATCAGCTGCACAAAATCGAAGGAGTCTGAGCCTAAATGCGTCCACTGTGGAGGAAAGCATCCATCAAACTACAGAGGATGTAGTGTAGTTGTAGAACTACAGAAAATAAAAAATCAACGACAACGAAAAACCAATGTTTAGAAGACTGTTGAAGAAAAGAAACCCAACAAAAAGCCTGAAAAGGAGGAGCAGAAGGGATTGAACAACCAGCCTGCAAAAGGAGCATTCAAGAGCAGCACCTCCTCCATCACAAATCCGAACAAGAGCTACTCTGAAGCCGTGTCTTCAAAGAAGAAGAAAGCACAACAAGAAAGTATGAGTGGTATCCTGAACATCATCTTGGAGAAGCTTATAAAACAGGAGTCGATGTTGACTGTATTTGAGCAAAGACTAAGTGAAATAGAAATAAACCAAAGTCATTGAATCTCTAAGAAGAAATGAGCCAGCAATTGAGAATAATAACATGGAATGCAGATGGCCTTCAACAGAGACAAGCAGAATTAATAGCAGTACTTCAAATTAAGAGAATAGATGTATGTTCAATCTCTGAGACTCACTTCACAACCCAGTAATACCTGAGATTCAGAGGCTACAAGTTGTATCATACTTCTCATCCCCAAAATAAAGCTAGAGGTGGAAGTGCAATAATAATCAGAGATTGTCTGAAGCATTATGAAAACTCACCTATTCAAACAGAAGAAATGCAAGTGACAACAGTTACAGTGGAAACTAGAAGATTTCAATTTATTGTAGCAGCCATTTACAGTCCTCCAAGACACAATATAACCAATGAAGTTCACAAGAATGTATTCGATCACCTAGGAAACAGATTCATCATAGGTGGGGATTTTAATGCAAAACATATAAGTTGGGGCTCAAGATTGAACTCTCAAAAAGGAAGACAGCTATTTCAAGCTATAAATGATAGGCAATGCTCAGTAATGTCATCAAATAGACCCACATATTGGCCAACTGATAGAAATAAATTACCAGATTTGATAGATTTATTTGTAATCAGGAATTTATCATTAAACTACATGGAAATAGAAGATTGTGAAGACCTGGTCAAATTACAATAAAAAAAATAATAATTTTACGATCTTCCATCAAAACATACAAGGTATAAGCAGAAATTTTGATAAGTTTGTCACATATATTAGTTGCTGGAAAGTGAGGCCAGCTATTATATCGTTGACTGAGGTGTGGTTGGATACAGATGAGCAGGTGTCCCAGTATTATATTGATGGCTATGAATCTTGTTCAAGTATTTCCTCCTTCACAAGAGCCACCGGCTTGATTGTTTTTTTCTCGACTGAATTAGTTGGTTTCAACTGCAGTGTAAAGGAATGTGAGTTGGATGGTGTGGACGCTCTTTATCTTCAGTGCACCTTATCGAACTATAAATTCAATCTAATCGTTCTTTATCGATGGCATGGCTTTGAATGCGATAGATTCCTTACCAGTCTTGACACTATTTCAAACATTCCTTCGTCTTGTGATACTGTCATAATAGGAGATGTTAATATCAACATTTTGGCGACTGGTGATAATAGAGTTGATGATTACTTAGAAGTTCTCAGTTACTACGGTTTTGAATCGATTATAGACATACCTACTAGAGTAACAGAGACAACATCAACTTGCATTGATCACGTATTTATGAGATCACAAAATTTTTCACATTTTCAAAAATGTGCAGTTATTGAGGATTTAATTGGTGATCATAGAGCTATAACATTGACAATTCGCGCTAACCTAGATAATAGTAGTAGGAATTCTTGTAAAGAAAAATACAAAATCGACTTAGACAAACCGAATAATTTCCTCCTGTCTCATGATTGGGGTGGTGTTTTCTTGAGTAATTATGTTAACTATAAATTTGATAAATTTATTGATGTATTTAAAAATTATATTGATTGTTCAAAGGTGAGAGTCGAATGCAAAATAAAATCAATGAATTTGAAGAAACTCAAACCATGGATAACTGATGGTCTGTGTGCAGCAATCCACTCGCGTGATTATTTAAAATAATGAAAGAAACCCTGATAACTTAAGATTAAGAGATAACTTCAAAACCTTTTCTAGAAAAATAAAAAAATGGATTAAAATTGAAAAAATAAAGTATTATTCATCATTAAATCTAATGCCTCCATGGCAAAAATGGCAAGTTATGAATAAGCTGTGTGGAAATCCGAAAAAATGTAAACCCCTAAAAGAATTAAAAATAGAACACAGGGATGAAATTGTTAGTGATGCAAAAAGATTATCAAATCTTTTTAATGAGTTTTTTAAGCATTGGAAGAGATGTCGCTGCTAATTCTAATCGTGGAGCTGATAACATGGACTATCATAATATCTTCAAGGAAACTAATCAGCAGAAGTCTATATTCCTTGAAGCTGTTACCTATGATGAGCTCTTAGTTTACATTAGAGGATCAGAAAATGGTAAATCTTGTGGGGATGACTGTATACCTTCTGGATTATTGAAGAATGTTGCGCTGGCCATAGTACCAATTCTAGTTGATATTTTCAATTGTAGTCTCTCTACAGGGGTGTTTTCTTCTGGGATGAAGCTAGCGAGAGTGGTGCCAGTTTTCAAGTCGGGTTCTCGATTGAAGTTGAACAATTATAGACCTATATCCCTGCTGTCAGTATTTTCAAAGTTGTTGGAGAAGATAATGAAAAGGAGACTTCTAGAATTTCTTGATTCATGTAATTTTTTCTATAGTATGTGTGTGTGTGTGTGTGTTTGTGTGTGTGTGTGTGTGTGTGTCAAAACCAATTTGGCTTTCGTGAATGTATGAATACAGAAATGGCTCATGAAAGGTTTATGGCAGTTGTTTTCTCTGGTCTCAACTTCAGGCCAGCACGCCGTGTGCAGGACTGTTTCTAGATATAAAAAAGGCATTTGACACAGTGAACCATTCGATCTTGTTAAATAAATTGAATAATGCTGGCATCAGGGGCGTGGCTCATGACTGGTTCTTGTCCTATTTGAAAGACAGACAACAATGTGTAGCCATTGGAGGTGTGAAGAGAAGAGGTTCAGGTAGTGGACTGTGGTGTACCACGGGGATCAGTCCTTGGGCCAATCTTGTTCCTCATTTTTATTAATGATCTCTATTCGTTCAGGTTCTCTGGTATGCCTATCTTTTGCAGATGACACTGCATTGGCATATTGTGATATGGATGGCCCCAATTTGGTAAGATTAATGCAGGATGATTTGAAGAAGCTGTTGCTCTGGTTCAAACACAATAAGATTCAGCTCAATCTTTCGAAGACTAAATACAATCAAGCTGTTTACATTATCAACATCATGGACATTGCCTTCTGCACTGAAGTTTCATAGTAGTTGTGCGCGTGATGACTGTGACTGTGAGGTGGTTGGTCAAACTGACTCATTGAATTATTTGGGTGTGATTGATAACGAAAAGCTGACTTGGTCCCATCATATTACTAATATAAAAAGCCATCTGCTGTTAATACTGAGGAAGTTATACTTTTTGAATAAATTTTTCCCTATGAGTCTCCTGAGGCAGCTATATTTTGCACTTGTCGATTCAAAAATCAGCTATGGTATAAATTGTAGGGGCTCCACTTACATTAGTCACTTGAAGCCCTTAATAACTATACAAAAATCCATAGTTCGTGCCATCAAGAAGGAGGGTAGATATGAACATTCTTTTCCTATCTTTCAGAGTCTCAGATGCTTGCCTCTCAGATATATCTTTGTTTTCAAGGTATTGTATATGTTTTATGTTATGTCTGGAAACTGTGGTCATGCGTTGTTCAGGGATGTTCCTAGTTATCAAACTAGGAGAGTGACATCTGATTTACTGAGACTTCCTAAATCGTATACCACTTGTTTCCAGAAATCGTTTGTATTTCTCGGCCCTGAGTTTTTTAACAATATTCCTCTTGAAATTAAGAGAACACAAAATCGACTTGTTTTTAAAACAAAAGTTCTTGGATAGCTTAGAGGTCTTATGCCTGACTATCTAGAGACCTTATTCAATGTGGTTTCTTAGTTAAAATACTCTGATAATGGTGGCTATGCATTGGGAAAATGAGCTGGAATTAGAAAGTGAGCATGGTTAGTGTGAATGTGTGAGTGTTTAGTTGCTAATTTTTCTTTCTCTCTTCTTTTTATATTTTTCTACTTATAAATTCAAGAATTATCAGATATTCATTCCTGCTCGCAGACGTAGAGTTTTGTACTCTCAGCAAGCAGTATTTTCCTATCCAAATTCACAAATAAGTCCTGGTTTAGCATGTTCGAATTCTTGTCTGAAGCTATTGTTCAATAAATTAGACTTTTATGTAATTTATAAATTATTAACTTATTACTCTAATATTGTTAAGCTGTATGATTTTTTTCTCATAATTTGTAAATATTGTGAATTGGATTGAATAACATTTGAATTTGAATTTGAACTATAGGTTGCATTAGCAACAAGTCGTCGTTGTTGAAGGTTGAGTCGGGTGTGCCACAAGGCTCGATACTTGGTCCTTTCTTATTTTTGGTTGCGATCAATGACATTTCAGCTTTCATCAAGACTGATACAAATTTGTATGCATTAAATTGTATTGCACAAATTGGTATGATAATACCATTTTCTTTAAGCTGAACAGTGATCTGAACAGTCTAATCCAGGGAAGCAAACACACTATGGAAAAAGCATCTCTATGATTCAATGCAAGCTTTGTTCTTAATAACAGTAAAACTGAGCAACTTAATTTCAATCTAAAGAGAGACTTGCAGTAAATAATTCAGCAATTGTGGAATTTTTACGGATTCATTTGGACTCAAAGCTCACAAAATTTCTTAATAGTTTTGAGATCACAGGACAGAAACTGTTCAACAAACTGACTGTCTTCCCATTTATGTTATGTATAACAAAGGATATTCAAACAAAAGATTTATAACTTTGTTGAAGTTCTGACACTGTGCTAATTGTAAATATTTGAAAAAGCACTTACTTTTGTTGGAGTATTGAGGAATGCATTTCACTCCTGAAGAGGAGCTTCATCAGCCTGACACCAGGGGCGCTTGCTCTTATGGGTTGGACTGTGTGGCCCAAATGTGGGAAAATATTACATTTGATTTGAAGTTAAGTTGATCATTTAATAAGTTGGATTTGTCATAGTGGAGGTGTTTAAAAATTTCATATTGTTCTAGTGTGTCGAGTCTCTGGCTTTTTTGAAGAATGTGTAGGATTTCGATATCTGTTTGTATGTTTTTGTGCCCAAATTAGCTAAACAAATGGATTCACAACTAAGGAAACTGATACCAGTAGACCGGCATCCTGCATATTTAAAAAACAGCTTGTAAATAAAATTAAAGACATTCACATTCCATATAATTCCACTCTAGCATCATTTGATATCAAGAACCTCTACACCAACATCCCAGTAAAAGAAACCATAGCTATTATTGAAAAAATCCTGAACAACAAGAACAATCCTCCAGAACACACCAAAGAGCTAATAGAAATATTAAAAATCATAACATCACAAAATTACTTGACTTATGATCAAAAATATTTCAGTCAAAAAGAGGGCCTTCCAATGGGGACCCCAATCTCTTGTATACTAGCTGAAATTTTCCTGCAACACATGGAAGAAACAAACATATTCAAAAATAAACATGCAGAAAAAATCATTTATTGGAGAAGATATGTTGATGACATAATACTACTCTACAAAGGAAATGCCAGACAATGTGATCAACTCCTCTCAGAATTGAACAAAATACACAAAAACATACATTTCACTGCAGAATATGAAACCAACAATGCCCTAAACTTTCTGGACAACAAACCAAGATTTAGTATTTTCAGAAAGCCCACAATGACAGATACACTCATACATGAAACATCAAATCATCCACCACAACACAAACTTGCTGCCTTTAACTCCAAGATCCATAGACTAATAAGCATTCCACTCACAAAAGAAGATTACCAGACAGAATTGAACACTATAAAATATCTGGCACAAAACAATGGCTACTCATCCAATGTAATAGACAAAATACTTTATAAAATGAAAAACAAGAAACAGAAACCCCCAAATCCCAACAAATATGTCACACTAACATATTTCAATCAAAAATCACAATCCATAGCAAACATATTCAAAAAATCAGGCTACAAAACAGCATTTAGAACCAACAACAACTTGAAAACCCAACTAAAAACACGAAAAATAGACAGCTCACAATTTGAAAAGACAGGAATTTATAAACTGAAATGTAATACATGCTCAAAATTCTGTATTGGACAGACCGGCCGTAGCTTCAAAATAAGATACAATGAGCACATGAAAGCAGTAAATTCAAATTCAGAATCTACATAATTATGCAGAACATTTAATAGCCACAGGACACAATCACAAAAACATACAAACAGATATTGAAATCCTACACATTCTTCAAAAAAGCCAGAGACTCAACACACTAGAACAATATGAAATTTTTAAACACCTCCAACTTATTAAATGATCAACTTAACTTCAAATCGAATGTAATATTCTCCCACATTTTGGCCACACAGTCCAACCCATAAGAGCAAGCGCCCCTGGTGTCAGGCTGATGAAGCTCCTCTTAAGGAGTGAAATTCATTCCTAAATACTCCAACAAAAGTAAGGTTTTTCCAAATATTTCAAATCAAATCAAATCTTTATTTGTCCCAAAAACATAATTACAATGACAAAAATGGTTATAAATGAAAAAAGTAAAATACAATATAAAATGAAAAAGAAAAATACCATTAATAGGATTATACATAACTATATTAAAAACGGGAAGTCCCTGCAAGGTTCGAGGAACCTGAGCGCAGAGGCCGAGTGTTCAATGCTTAACAGTATATGAAAATAATAATGGGATATTATTAAGAAATAGGGAAAAGAAAAAGTGAGTAAGGAAGGGAAGAGAAAGAGCAGAGTGAAGGTATAGGGGAGAGTAAAGAATAGTTGAAGATTACATAAAAAACATGAGAAGTCTTTATACTAAGCTATGAGGAAATTACATTGCCAAAATTACATTGTTCGAGATTATCCATGTATGAATTTCAATTAGCAGTTTTCTATTCAATTTACTAGTGATAAAATGGTTAGGAATAACATTGATGAGCTTTGATACCTGATATAAAAATTGTTTTCTACAAATTGATAAAATAGTATCTTTAATTTGAAAGGTAATAGATGAGGGACGGAGGTTATATGGTGAAACACGCAGGTTGAAAAGATTCATATGTTTATTTATGTAGATGATTAAATTTTTGATGTAAAGCTGCCTGACAGTTAAAACATCTAGCTCACTAAACAGGTAGGTACTCACTTGGATAGAGTCTGGGTTTTCCCAATATAGCTCTTATAATGTGTTTTTGAATTACAAAAAGTTTCTCCAAGTGGTTTGAGTATGTTCCACCCCAAATTTTTATAACAAGTAACACAGTGTCAGAACTTCAACAAAGTTATTATATAGGGTCTAGTGTTTCGTCATGGAAAGCACCTTCAAAAAGATTTATGTTTGGCTAGTATTACATCTGTTTTATAAATTGAATGAATTAGACGAGTGCCTAGTAAATATATGTTAGTATCTATAAGTGTTGGTTTGTCTATTATCTTGTTATCCAAATTTTATTTCTCTTCATTACTCAACTGTGATACTATAGTGGAAATGTCAAACTTGAAAGTATTTATTATTAATTATTATTAACCATTATTTCATCATAATTGTCTATATACTATTTGTAGAAGTGTGTGACTTGAACTTATTGATTTGTTATCTCATATATTGCGTTGTCCATGCTGTAACGGTTTTTGACTGTTAAATTTTATTTATTTAACCAGATTTGATTGTTGTACCATTATTAATCTCTATAGTGAGATTCACTTAAACTTTTTAGCATTATTTATAAATTTCCCAGTCAGCCAATGCTGGCAGTGTAAAGTGAATCTCACTATAGAACACTTGAATTAATGATTTTAATTAATATATTTTGAAAAAGGGTTTTTGTTTTGTATTATTTATTGGAGTTTAAAACAAAATTTTCGATTTAAATTTTATCCATTTCCCATTTGACTTGATTTGTTGACAAAATAACGTAATCTTCACAAAAGTATTTACTTGTTTTACTCTATCATAGTCATAAATATGACTGTTCAATTGTTTGAAAATCATTAAAACTTATTCTATTCTTTTTCAGCTGAACTTCCCTTTCTGGCCAATCTCGAGTCATTCAGATCTCATAGCTCTGTATAATGCATGTGACATGGCATTCCTTTAGAATAGAAAAACGTTGTTCATAATATATGTTACAGTTGAACTGCAAGTTTTTTCGTTAAAACTGATTATGATTTGAAATAGAAAATTAATTACATCACTATTATAATGTATCACATATAGAGCATTTATCGATGTTTTTTCGATAAAAATTATTATGATTTTTTGTCGTACGAATTAATAGAGAATATACATTATAAATACATTTATATACCCTTTATAAATACATTTATATACCCATTACAAATATGAATAATTTTTCATTACTTTTTTCGCCAGAACTGATTGTGATTTGTTTTAATAGGAATTCAAAGAAAAATATTTCTTTGTCTTATCTATACAGTGGCGGCTCCAGGGGGGGGGGAGAGCTTAGAACATTTTAAAATTTCATTTTTGATCCATATAAAAATAAACTCGTGCTTCTTTTAAATTTTCTTGATAAATTAATCAGAAATATCATAAAATATTTGTAGAAATAGAACCTATTTCTTTTTTACATTAGTTGAATCATTACAAACCTATTTTAATAGAATAATAATTAACTTGTACTCAGGAAAAATATAACCAAGTGAATTCTTCTACAGAAAAAAGAAATTGCATTGAACTGGAAGATCATAATCCTGAGGCTTTCTGGGCACTCTCAAAAGGCTCAGAAGGTCAAAGTCAGGGGTATTGAACGACTTTACACAAGTGGGCTTTCAGAGTACCGCACTCGTGTTTTTGCTTTGTATAGAGTACCCCAGAAACCTCGAGATTTTGATGATTATTCTACTTGACTGAAATTTCAGTCTAATAATTTGACCTTCTGAGCCTTGTGAGAGTGCCCAGAAATCCTCAAGATTCTGATCTTCCAGTTCAATGCAAATTTCTGTGCTCTGTAGAATCAACTGAAGTTGACTAGGTACAGAGAAAATTATTCCTGATTCTTTGCCATTAATTTTCTCTTGAAATTATGTATAGAAATCATGTATCATATGACCACCTTCCCATTTAAAAAAATTAAATTGGAATAAAAATGGCGGATCGAAGATAGAGGACAAAAATTTTGAAGCTACAGAAAATTAGGTTTTTGATTTCGAATAGGATCTGAAAGCTACTGTCAAAGTATCCATGTGAAAGAAATATCGAGCTAATCACCCATTAATTGTTTGTTTTTAATGGAATGGAGGTCTCGCTATTTGAACTGAAGATATTTTCAAGACTGCATAAAACAAAAATTTGATTCTGGTATTCTCGATTTAGAAAGGTAGTGTAGTATAATATTCAAAATTAACTAATTTTTTTAATGAACTTTCAAAAAATTAAGTCTCTGTTACGCAGTCTAAAGATGAAAATTAGTTGTATCTCAGTCATATTCAATTTTTTTTCAATTATGAATTTAGCAGTAATAATAGTGCTCAGTAGTTAGAAGAAATAAAATTCTTCTTGAGAATATTAGTAGAGTTTACCGTTGATGAAAACGTGTAGAATATAGTGGAGGTGTTTATCTAGAAAGTCCATCAGTTTACCTACCTCCCCCCCCCACCCGCAGAAACCATCTTGGAGCCACCCATGTTCCATATATCAGATGTCTATTCATAAATAACTTATCAACATTTCTTCAAAGATAAAGTGATCATAATGAAGTATTTTCATTTTCTATTTATTTACTGAAGAATAATAATTCATTTTGAAACTTAGAATGGCATGAGTGCCCGAAACTAGTTGTGTTTATGTAAAATATTACAAAAAGGGTACTAGTATTTTCTATAATAATTAAACTAATCATGATTTGTTGTACAACGAATTGAAAGAGAAAATACATTTATTTACTATTATAACATAATTATAATATGAGTTATTTTTAAAGATTTTTCTTGGCGAAAATAAATATTTTATAATCAATACCTTGTACTATTCATATCTCTGGCGTATGAAACAAATTGTAAAGATTCTTCAAACGCACATTAATAAAAGATTATGATTTATTTCAGAGCACTTTTATATTTTTCAATGTTTTCCCTCCTTCTAATTACTTTCATAAATTTTATCACTGTATGATACTGCCCTCAAATCTTGTATGATACTGTTCTGTAAGATAAGATAAGAGAAGTCATTCCAAAAATTAAGATACCCCAATTTCAATATTTCTAAATTGCCCCTGACTTGAAAAATGCTGACTACAAAAGGAACTAATTTGAACTTTAGATTGGAGACCTGTTTCATAGAAATTTAGAAGTCCTATAATCAATGAGATATTATCCCAAACATTAGATGTTTGTATTACTGAGAGGAGCTATGCAATACTTCCTTAAGTATAGCGTATTGTAGCCTTTTTACATTACTTAAGAATTTGTATAAATCAGGTGCCAGGATCAAAAGCCCGGTTATTGAGTTGAGTTGATTGACTGAGGATGCTGAGGATGCTTACACACACTTACATTAGTTATTTACAGTAAATATTCGAGAAAAGAGAGAAGCTGTACTATTTAATTTTAAGCCTCAGCACCCTCCCATCAGCGTGTTGAAGTCTCCTGGGAGTAATCTGGAGATTGATTGATTAATTGATTAGCTACCTTTATTGAAAACCTAGGTGGACGAGAGAGAGGAGTTCTTTTGTCTTATTTTGAGGAGTTTTGAAATATTATAAAAAAAACTAGAGCTAAAATTCAGCTATTCTATAAAAGCTTCGAACATATTATAGAGACTATGAATAGAAAGAAAAAAAAGAATCACAGTACCCTTTTTGAATTATTTAATCACAACATGTTTCATCATTGATGCCATTTTCAAGTGATATATGTGTATAAGTTTCATATCACTTGAAAATGGCATCAATTTTGAAACATGTTGTGATTAAATAATTCAAAAAGGGTACTGAGACTCTTTATTTTTCTTTCTATTCATATTACAAGTAACCCTATACAGAAAAGAGATATATAGAGACTATATATCTCTGATTTCGCGGGGACAGGTACTTTTACACAACATGAAAAGTTGAAAGGTACCGGTATGGGGTAAAATTCAACTAGTTTACTTTCATACATGGTTTCCATTTGTAAGTTGATAGTTTTGCTAGCATGTGATTATTTGTTAATTTGTGTTAGCATAGACTAGATGTGTTAGCTGAGAGTTGACCTAGGTTATATTAGGTTAGGTTCAACCATCCCAGTTCACGAGTAAATGCCTGGCAAAATGAAGAATTTAAATAATTTGTTAAAAAATTAAAACAAATAAAATTCACGAAAAATACAAATTTTAATGTATGAATGGGGATATTACTCAAGCTAAAACTGTGTACACTTTAGTGTTTACACTTCAAGTTCATTTGTTCCTCAAAACCCTGGAAAACTTCCATCTACCTGGAAAAACAATGAATATTTTTGAATATCTACTATTTCTTTATGAGTGTAATAAACTTGTATGATTAGTTATTTACTTCATGCATATCTACCAGGCACCGTAATATACAGAATGTTTACGAACTGCCTACCAATACTCTAGCTAGGGCATTGTTCCTGGGTAAGAATAGTATATTTTGCACCTAGGGCCGAAAATGAGACTTTTCCGAGGCCGTAGGCCGAGGACTTGAAATGATTGAGAGCCGGTAACATATTCTTGCCCATGGTGCAAACGCTATTTTTCGCCACACAGAAAAAATAAATATATGAGAATAAATGTGTATTAGGCACTTCCGCATCTTAGTTAATCTGAATATTATGAAATTGTTCGAGTATTTTTATTTTTTATTCTGATTTGTCTAAATAACCCAAAAGATTATGTTTTAATGTGGGAGGTTGAGTTTATACTTTTATATTCTTTCAAATGACAATATGATGATATTATTATAAATGTTTTAATTCTTGAATGATAAACACAATTAATGAAAAGCTTTTTATCAGCTGTTTTAGCATACCTACTTGAAGTTTGGCCAATCTGAATGTCAACGTCAACAATGCTTGTTGTCGTCGACTGTGGAAGTTTAGGTTAGAAGTTCTATCCTACTCTGAAAATCGAATTTGAATAGTTTATAATATATTATCTTATCTGTATTTCATTCATCCAAAAAAATGATAGTATCTTATTGCAGAATACTTTATTCGATTCTAGAAGCATAAACTGATTCCGTTTCATAAACTATTTGTAAAAACGTTTAGCACCAATGATATTGCCCAAGTAGCTCCAAAATTATCCACCAGGTTTCGTGAAATCGTGATAAACGCAGTACTATGAGGTTAGATTCTATTATACTCTGAAAATTGAATTTTAATAGCTAATAATATCTTATTTGTATTTAATTCATCCAAATAATATGATAGTACCTTATTGAAAAATACTTTATTCAATTCTAGAAGCATAAACTGGTTCAGTTTCATAAACTATTTTGTGAACACGTTCACATCAAATCAGAATCAGCTGACTTTAAGGTTATTTTACAGCCCTAGGTCCATAAAAATTTTACCGGCCTGGTCGGAAAACAATCACTTTCAGCCTCCATATGATGCACGAAAACCAGCTCATTACATCCAAGTGGGACAAAAAAATTTTACTGGCCTGGTCAGAAAACAATCACTTTCGGCCTCCATATGACACACGAAAACCAGCTCATCACATCCAAGTGGGGCAAATTAGTATATTTCTCACCTAGGACCGGAAATGAGACTTTTCCGGCTTGAAATCGGTTTTTAAGTCCTAGGCTGTAGGCCGAGGACCAGAAAGGACTAGAGTAATAAGGAATCTGAAATCATCAAGATCCAGGGACTTTCATGATTTCTCCAACTCTCTTATGAAGGAAATTGGTGAGTGGGTTGCTGAGCCGTTGTCAGTGTGCATTAATGCCTGCCTCAGAGAAGGAGTGTTTCCAGATTTCCTCAAGATTGCCCGAGTGTGTTCGATTTTCAAGAAGGGTAACAGAGAGGATCCAGCAGACTACCGGCCAATATCGCTCATACCTGTCTTGGCCAAGGTTTTTGAGTGTATTGTTTCGGAGCAGCTGAGTTTTTTTCTTGAGAACAAGGGCATCTTCACGGGCTCCCAATATGGTTTTCGTAGGGGTAGATCAACAACCAATGCCATTGATGCTCTTGTCATGGACATACTCAATGAATTTGAGAAGAAGGGTTTTGCCTGGGGTACCTTTTGTGACTTGAGTCGGGCATTTGATTGTGTCAGTCACAAGATTCTGATTGAGAAACTGAATTACTTCGGCATCCAGGGTACAGCTTTAAATTTGATTTGCTCCTACCTTTGTAACAGGAAACAGACGGTTGAGATTCATGGAAAATGGTCACCTACAGTGAGTGTTGAATGTGGAGTTCCTCAGGGCTCCATTCTTGGGCCTCTGCTTTTTTGATAGCTGTGAATGTCTTACCTTATAATGTGGATGCCAATACATATATTTATGCAGACGACACTACTCTGATAAATACTGGTCGTGATATTCTGACAGTTGGTGAAGGGGCTACTAATGCAATGACACAGGTTTCTGATTGGTTTGCAGCTAATGGTTTTCTATTGAACCAAGCCAAGAAACAGACAGTTGTCTTCAGTTTAAGACCATATGTGAGCGACCCCTCGATTTCTAATAAGGCCAGATTTCTTGGACTGACGGTGGATTACGATCTGTCTTGGGCTCCTCATATTGATACGGTTTTAGATAGGTTGTCTCGAGTGAACTTCCTCTTACTGCGTTTGATGTCATGTTTGCCTTTTGAATATGTAAAATCTTCATATTTTGCTCTGTTCCAGTCGGTTCTGTGGTATGGTCTGGTGTTCTGGGGTAATGCTACCAGGATTGGAGAGGTATTAATAATGCAGAAGAGAGCTATCAGAATAATGAGTAGAGCCGATAGAATAGCCCACTGTAAGCCACTTTTTGTTGAGCTTGGCATTCTCACGGTAGTGAATCTGTATATATTCAGTAGCCTTGTTCACACTCATAAGTGTAGAGAAACGCTCCAATGTAGATCGAACGTTCATGGGATTAATACTCGACATAGTCATGACATCAACATTCCTTTTGTCCGTCTGGAAAGGCTAAGGTCCAGCCATCTGATAATGAGTAGACGTTTATTTAATAAATTACCTCTCAAGTTTAGAGACATGAGAACCATAGAGTTCAAAAAAACTCTACATACGTGGCTCTGCGCTAACCCCTTCTATCATGTTGACAAGTTTTTTGAGCTGCCTGAATCCAGCTTAGACCTGTAATGCTATAAAAACCATTGAAACCATAAAGGCATAATAATTTGACTAGTACTTTATTATGTATGTGTTCTAATATTTTGACGTGATCTCATGCATCTATAGATGTTTCATGGATCGAGGAATATATCTATCTATCTATCTATCTATCTAAAAGATTGAGAGCCGGAAATACATTTTTTCCTGTGGTACAAATGCTATTTTTCGCCACACAAAAAAATAAAACAATATAATATATATGATAATAATTTTGTTTATTAGGCAATTCCAAAAGCAAAACTGAAAGGTCATAGCTCTAGCAAATCTGAGGTAATCTGAATATCAGAAATCGTACAAGTATTTATATATATTTTTTTCATTTTCAGTGGATGCAATTACAAATCATATTTTAAATATGATCGGGAAAGAACAACAGGCAGGGCCCAACACTATTCTGTTCCCGAATTTTGATAATGAATAATATGTCTGGAAAAATAGTTTTCAGTAGTTCCAAAATTATCCACCAGGTTTAGTGGTAATCGCAGTACTTATGCTGGGTTTGGTTTGGGTGGATTCCAATATGTCTAAATAGCCCAAAAGATTATGTTCAATTATGTGGGAGGTTGAGTTTATACTTTTCATTCTTTTAAATGGCACAATAAGATGATAAGATGATATGATAATGAATGTTTCGATTCTTGAATAATAAACACAAATAATGAAAAGTTTTTTGATCAGCTGTTTTAGCGCACTTGAAATTTGGACAATCTTAATGTCAACAATGCTAGTTTCAGCTGACTTCAAGGTTATTTTACAGCCCTAGGGCTGTAAAAATTTTACTGGCCTGGTCGGAAAACAATCATTTTTGGCCTCCATATGATGCATGAAAACCAGCTCATTACATCCAAGTGGGGCGAAAACATATTTTTGCCCTATATATATATATATATATATATATATATATATATATATATATATATTAAGCACTTCTGGAAGCAAAAGTGAAAGGTCATAGCTCTATCAAATCTGAGGTAATCTGAATATCAGGAAATTGTCCAAGTATTCTTATTTTTTATTCTGATTTGTTTAAATAACCTAGAAGATTATTTTCAATTATGTGGGAGGTTGAGTTTATACTTTTTTATTCTTTTAAATAACAATAAGATGATATTATTATAAATGTTTTAATTATTGAATAATAAACACAGATGATGAAAAGTTTTTTGATCAGCTGTTTGAGCACATTTGAAATTTGGCCAATCTGAATGTCAACATCAACAATGCTTGTTGTCGTCGACTAATATATATATATATATATATATATATATATATATATATATATATATAATATATATATATATATATATAGGTTCATTGCTTAACACAAAGTTGGTCTTTTGCATAAATCTTTACAACTCATGTTGGTACGTTCGCGTAAGATGGTCCAAGCATCTTTAGTAGCTCCACAGACCTATCATGTGATGGCGTTTGCGTAATGGAGTATTATAGTTCACTCCCGTGGGTCTGTGCGTTCGCGCCATTTATTCAGACTGAACTTGATTTGAGGTTATGTATTGAAGTTGGCGCCGTTTCTGTTGTGAATGGAATATTATTGTCTAGTCCTTGTCTGTCAGCTGTCTGTTGTCTGCAGACAGTGCAGAGTGAAAGTGATATTGTGTTTTGTGTTGTTGTGATTGTGTCAAAATGTCCAAAAAGATTATTCAAGCAGTGATAAATTTTTGAATTCAACTTTGAAAGGTAAGTCAGTTATAGAATTATAACTTGTACTTGAATTATTATAATTACTTGTACTATTTAGCTTGCTTCTTTTACAATTATTTCCTTATGAGATTTAGTAATGCTTTAAGGTTATTAACATTTTGAAACGAAATCAAGAATAAAACACATCAAAAGTAGAAATTAAAAGTAAACCGCATCACTACTCACAGAGTGTATGTAATTGAGTGATTGGAAATAAATAAATGTAACAAAAAATAAAATCGTAAATGTAATTCCTTCATTTCTATCACTACTTACAAGCTCAACTAATTCTGCACAAGAATCTTATTCTATTAGGATATATACAATAAATATATACCTGGATAGAATTGGTAAGAAGCTCATTGGCAATGAAATTCTCAATTGTATAAATAAATATTTAGATCATAAAAGTCAAGTTAGTCCTAAAATCATTCCTCTTCAGCCATGCAATTTTTCATAAATAACTCTTTTAATAGGTCTAAAGATAGGAATGGATATTTATTTATTTATTCAATCAATGAGAATTACTCAACTTACAGAAAAGTACCACAGGCTTATACGCCCAAAACGGTTCCAATTCTAATTTATACAACAGTCCAAATGTAGCTAGGTTATGTGATAGTGATATGCAAACAATACCAATCCTGGGCCTAGGACTAATGATGAATAAACAGCTAATGAAACTTTTCTAAACACCATATCTTTGAATGTCCAGGGTATATCAAACAAATAAGAATATATTTCCCTCTTATTATGTTATAAAACTATAGCCTAATGCTAGGATAATTACTGTTGCTGAACACTGGTTAACAAACGATGACTGTAGCTGTCTCACAATACCTGACTATGAACTTGGGTCCTTCTATGGAAGGAAAAATTCCACACATAGTGGAGAAGCAATTTTTTTAATTAATGGATTGAAATTAGAAGAATTAAGCATAGTAAAGGAACTTTCTATAGAAATGATTTGTGAAGCTGTTGCAATTAAACTTCCAAATGAAAAAATAATTGTTTTGTCATTGTACAGACCCTATAATAATGATGTTAGTTTTTTTAACAACTCTCTATCCTGTCTTAATGATATATTATGTGCCATTTATAAATGTAACTATAATTTAATATTATGTGCTGATTTCAATGTCAACTTTAATGTAAATGATAATTTTAATAGAGATCTTTGCAATTTGTTTGAATGTTTTGGTATCCATATTTCTACAAAAATGAAATCACTAGACCAGGCACACTGAATGAAGGTCACTGTATTGATAATGTTGTGACTGTGATATTCATGATAGCAGACATGTGACCCGAGTTATCAATACACATCTACTGTCAGATCATCATGCCCTACTATTTAAATATTTAATAAATGTGAAAAATGACTCTCAAAGTTTTTCTAGTGTAAACAAAAAGCTAGATAGGTTAGTTAATTAATGATCAGAACACTTATTTATTTGTTAGGTTAATTAATTAGTATCATACACTGGAGTGTGGTGTATTTGCTTAGCCTAATGATGCGAATGATAAGTTTAAGAAGTTTTTTGATTTGTATATGTCAGCTGTTAATGCTGCTTATCCTCTTAGAGGTTTCAAAGTTAGTAAGCCTAAGCTGGATGATGGATGGTATACTGCTGATTTAATAAAGCTCAAACATAGTGATGAATATTATAGCTTACTGAAATTTTTTAAGACTAATCAGTTCAGAGATAAATATAAAAGCTGTAAGAAAGAGTTTAGAATTGCTATTAAGAATGCAAAAATAAATTATTTCAACAACAAAATAGAGCACTCAAAAAATAAAACTCAAGCTGCATGGAAGGTAGTTAAAATTCTTACAAATGTCAACAATGAAGCTATTGATTCACATGATGATAACAACGCTGATTCATTTAACAACTTTTTCATTGAAAAAGTTGAGGAAATTAGTGAAAATGTGCCAGTTAGTGAACATCTCAGCTCTCACTACATCAATAAGTGCAATAGGCCCAATGTACCATTTTTTTCCAACCTGTTACTGCAGATTATGTGTACCAGAAAATAAGTAGTCTTAGTAATTCAAGTTTTTTTAGATATATATGGTATTAATTCTAAGGTCTTAAAAATATCTGCCCCTTATATAAGTGAAGTTTTGAGTTACCTTATAAATTATTGTTTAGTATACAAGGGCATTTATCCAAGTGTATTGAAAAACGTTAAGGTAATACCTGTAGGCTACATAAAAAAGGTGATAAGAAAAACTTCAGGCCAATATTTCAGGCCAATATAATCAGGCCTTATTTCAGGCCAATAACAATTGTACCTGTGATATCCAAAGTATTTGAGGCCATAATGCAAGACCAGATCTCAAATAATTTTGAAAACTTTGGTATTTTTACTAAAAAACAATTTGGTTTCAGGCCATGTAGAAATACTAGCAATGCAGTAACAAGTTTAGTAAATTAATAGTGTTGTTGATGATTTGGAGAAGGGTCTATCTGTTAGTTTTAGGTCATATGACATATTGTCTAAAGCTTTCGATACTGTTAAGCATAACATACTTTTTGAAAAATTTTCTTATTATGGCTGCAATTCAAAATCAATCTATTTAAAGGACCGCAACCAGTTTGTTTACAAAGATTGTCAATTCTCTAAGGGCAGAAAGGTTCATTATGGGGCCCATACTTGGATCAATACTCCCTAATATATATATATATTAACAACATAATTTGTAATATAGAAGGCACTGATAAAGCAGGATTTCTCTTTGCTGATGATTTTGGTCTCAAAGTTAGTTGTAAATCCGAAGCAGGTGTACAAAATTGTCTAGTTGATAGCTCTCTACTCCTTAATGATTGTTGTGCTAGTAATTATTATGTTCACCTATAATAGAAATTCAAACAATGAAGTAGGGACTGAACCTTTAAAATTTCTAGGTATTGCTCTTGATCCCAAACTTAATTGGCAACCACATATGCAGAATTAATTAGTGAAAAAATAGCAAAGGTACTGTACTTGCTGAGAAGGTTAAAGTTAACTGTAGATATTAATATATTATTAAATGTGTATTTCTCTCAAATACAAAGTTTACTGTCCTATGGTATACTATTATGGGGCTCTAGTACTCATGTCTCAAAAATATTTATACTCCAAAAGAAAGCAATTAGATTGATTTGTAATGTTGATATGAGGACCCACTGTAAACCTTTTTTCACAAAATTGGGAATATTAACTGTCTATTCTTTGTATGTATTATTTAGTGTTAGTTAAGTAATCTGGATTTTTTTAAATTAAATAGTGACTGTCATGGATATGAAACCAGAAATAGGAATAATATCAGAGTTCAATAGTTCAGGTTCACAACTTCACAAAAAAATCTTCTGTACACATCTGTTAAACTGTACAATTCATTACCACTAGAAATTAAGGCACTGCCTCTTACATTCTTCAAAAGGAAATTGAAAACTGTACTGAAAGCTGAAAGTTTATATAACATCCAAGAATTTCATGTAATTGACTGGACCAAATATTTGTAGGCTAATATTATTTGTATATATTAATTGTATTATGTAATATCTAGTACCTATTTTTGACATTTATCAATGCATTGTTAACAATGTCTATGATAATATAGATTCTTATTCTTATTCTTTCAAGAATGTGAACAAAAAAAGGCTTGCTCATTTTTGAAAGTGGATTTCATATTTATTTTTTGTTTGTATTCTAGTTTCCTACATCTTTGTGAGTAATGAGAGAATTGAACAAATACTTTCTGCATTAATTAAATTTATTACTTATAATAAATTAACTTATTACACATGGATGAGTGGATGAATAACCCCCATAATAATTTGAAATTAAAAATGGTTTTTGAATTTCAATATTTTTTTTATTTCTACAATTTATTCCTGTTTATTATTTCATTTATTTTATAATAGTTCCTGTTATATTCAATATAAACAATTTTCATAGATAGAGAATAGCTGCTACAGTATCTTATATTCACTTTCTAGAAAACCACATGAAAATACATGTGAAACAATTGTGGAAAATGCACATTGTAGTGGGTTCTAGCACATACAATATTATTAGATTACAAACTCTACCTCTTCTTTGGTTCTAACCTTCTTATTGTGGAAAACTTTTTTTGAAAATTGCAACTTTGAATGCTTTATTGAAAAACGATGATACGTATCAAAAAAGTATTTTAGCTGTTGTTTTTCTTCCAAAGACTACATTAAAATAATGTGTCATCTAGTGTGATGATCTTTTTCTTCGAGAAATATTAGTTTAATTGAAATAGATGGAAACAGTTAATTAATTAAACTTGAAAAGCTAATTATACATTGAAACAAATCCTGAAACAAGAAATCTAGCTTATTGTAAGAATAGCTTCCAAAATTACTAATGAAGCTAACAATGAAAATCAATGAAAAAAATTCCAATGTCACTTCAAAAATCATAAATTGAATCTATGAAGTGCATCAACAAATCAACTGCATTCAGCCTATCAGCTTGGAAAATTATGTATTATCATAAATTCAATCGAAAGAAAATACTGTAACCATGCCTATTGGAAGAATCCTTACAGACATCGCGAGGAACGGAGAACCAAAAATTGAAATTCTATCAGCCAGTTGCATAAAAGAAAATCAAACCATAAGATGACGTCTTTAATGGAGCCACTACAGCCACTTCCCTGTTCAGCTCTGTATGATGACGTCATCTTATGTTAATTAAATTACATTTTCTTTTGTGCAACTTGCCGTTTGTGTTGGAACTTGGAATTATGACATCCCTATTGTCTGTACAGGTAGATCGGAATTTTCTCTTTTATTATATTCGGAACCTACAAGTTATGTATGGTAGCCATTGAGCTTATTAATTTTTTTTGTCCAAAAAGATGTGGGGTCCCAAATTTGAGAATAATTTTCAATATCATTTATCTTATCAATTCGAGTGATAGCTCATTTTACTCTAGAACATGGTATGCCATAGTGGAGTAGGTCAATTTCCACACAGAAAAAACTAAACAAGTAGAATAGAGGACACATTATAAAATTTTTTTGTAACTAACTAGGTTTTGTATGTAATTTATTGTAATTTATCTAATATGTTGCGTAATTGATCTTGTAGTTTTTTTTTTTTTTGGGGGGAAATAAACATTCATTTAATTATTCGTTCATTTTACTCAGCTCTTCAAGGTGGGTTCAATGCATATCGGTTACCTGATTGAACCTTACCTAACCCTAACGCATGCCTTCGCCACGACCAACCTCACCAGACATGTGTATTTTAATGAAATGATTATAAACTCAACTTTTTGGAATGGGATTGCTCCAAAAATACTTCAACAGTGTAATAAATAAGTCAACAGTGCAATTCATTAAAATATACATAGCCTATCTGGTGAGGTTAGAGGTACTAGTGAGGTTTTGTCAGGCAACCGAACTATGCATTGAAACCGCCTTGAAGAGCTGAGTAAAATGAGCTATCACTCAATATGAAAGGACAAATATTAAGAATTCTCTAATTTGGAGAAAAAGAAGAACAAGATGACAAAGAAGGAGAAGCAGAAGAAAAAGAAAAGTTGGGAAAAAATTAGGTGTTATCCAATGTACCTACAAGGTACTGGTATACAAAATACAAGGTATACAGAATACAAGGTACTGGCCACGAAAAGATGCGCGTTGACAAATCCAAACCAGCTGGTCGGTGTGACGTCATTGGTGCTCTAAAAGTATATTCTTCCTATCTTTTCAATGTTAAATTGAGCAACTTTGTAAGTCTTTTTCTCAAAAAGTACATAACTTTCCAGTACCATCGACATCCCCTACGATTAATACAAGAATTTATCTTAAATTTTTTTAGAAATTCAATACTTTTGGACGGCTGGATCTTTCAGAATGATCGATTTTGTAAGAGCCTGCTCATCGAATAACTGTTGCTCTCTTATTGAAAATTAACATGCTTTCCCTGGCTCTTTTGTAATTCGATTACTCAATGCTGATCAATTTGATAAAGCGATCATTGAATAAGGAATTAAAAACGTGGAAACATTAATTAGAGTATAATATTATTTCTCTCAACATCCTTCATATCTTGTCTGTATATTACATAGAATCAGTAGAACATCTTGCCGGTTCAACATCTTTAATCCTTTAGGAGTGCACTCTTAATTCAGGAAAAAAATGATATACACATACTTTAACCAGGTGATAGTTGTGTGTTACGGTCACATACAATATTTATCTTTTTTCTTGAGCAGCTTTGTAAGTCTTTTTCTAAAAAGTATATAACTTTCAAGTCCCATCGACATCTCCTACGATTTATACAATATTTATCTTCAATTTTTTTTAGAAATTCATCACCTTTGAACTCCTAGATCTTCCAGAATTCTCGATAATGTAAGGGCATACCGGTTTGGAGATAGAAAACTCTCATTTGTTACTACGAGAAGGGATACTCGTAGAATGAATGAATAGATTTTATTTGTCAACATTTGAAAAGATGAATGGCTTCAAAGGTTTTCTACTGGAGGTTTTCTATTCAAAGTTTTAATACCCCAACAATTATAAAGTTGAAAAAAGGTACTGAATGTAGCCTATTTCTCCTAGTAATACTTTGAGTGATAATATAGACCTATACTTCTTCAATCACTGTTTTTATCAGCATAATAATTAGGCTTGGCTTGAATACTTTATAGTTATTTCGAGCTTTCTCGTTATTTATTACGTTGTACACATTCGAGCTGTTTCCTTTGTTCATTGTGATATTCTTCTGCAAACTCAACCAATATCTATCCTTTCAAAATTGATTCTAATACCAATCTCAATGCAGAAGACATATAAAGGAAAAGCTAATATTAATTAGATAAAAGTAAAATCAAGAGCGGTTGCAGAGAATAACGTTGTTAGTGCAGGGTATTCCATCAGTGATTTGAAAGGAGAATGTGGATGATCAACGGATGAAGATGATAAGCGCACCACTTTCCTCCCTTATGATATTATATTATGATATTTGATGATTTCGTTTGTTATTACCAATCAATTGGATTGATCAACAATTAAATTCCAATTTAATTTTCGATAAAGAACTTTATTGGTTTCAAAATTATTTACACTCAGTGACCAAGGCACAATCTAGTAACATAATTTTTATCACATATACATCACTCACTCTCTATGTTGTAGAAAGCCCCAATATATGGAACAAAAGAAAGTATGGGGTGATAGTATAACACTCACATTCATAAATGCATTATAAACTGAATAATTTGCTATTTGAAAAAATATCTTAAAATATGCCCAACTATATTATCTTTCCGGTAATAATGTGGAGATTGAAAATAATTGGAATTTACCACGCACATTATCCTGTTTTAAGTTTATGAGAGTTCAATTTCTAGAATTGAAATGCCCTCCGAGTTGATTAAAGAGATTTTCATCCTTTCTATTCTTTCAAACAGGAATTCAACCGATCACTTGCCTTATAGAATTATCAAGTTTATTAGAAGGAATATATTGTAGGATACTTATAGTATGAATTCATATTCATACGCATACTTTTCAATGTATGATTCATTTTCATTAAATTCATTATTATTGAATCATGAAGAGTTGATTTTCCCTTTCACAAATAAATAAAGAATGAGAGTTCTACAATAAGTACCAATTGAGAATTCCTCTTACAAATAATTAAATTAGAAATATGTGTTTCAGAATACGAGATCAAGTATTCAATACAATTATTGAGAATTCCTCACGCGCAATCCATGCTTTAATATAATATTCGCCCTTATATTTTTTGTTATAGTTTTCAATTAGAAAGATTCAACCAGAAAACTATTTCCTCATCAAGTATGTGAAAGCCATAATTTTTCTGAAAAAAGAGTTCCTCCTAAGGGATTAGGCAAGAAGTTCTATTGATTCTACATATGATATACAGTACACAGACAAGATAAAGGATTGTGAAAGAAATAATAGTACAATCAATGTTTCATGTTCTTAATACCTTATTCAATGATCGATTTATCGAATTCATTAGCATTGAGTAATTGAATTACAAAAGAGCCAGGAAAAGCATGTTAATTTTCAATAAGAGAGCAACAGGTATTCGATGTAGGCTCTTACAACAAAATCAATCATTCTGAAAGATCCAGTCGTCCAAAAGTATTGAATTTCTAAAAAAAATTAAAGATAAATATTGTATGAGTCGTAGGAGATGTCGATGGGACTTGAAAGTTATTTACTTTTTGAGAAAAAGACTTACAAAGCTGCTAAATTTAACATTGGAAATATAGGAAGAATAGATATTTAGAGTACCAATGATGTCACACTGATCATCCGACTCTGATCATTAAAAGATCGAGATGCACGTGGCCAGTACCTTGTATTCCAAGTAACTTGGTGTTATCTACAGCTTCCACTTTTATAGAGAGATAAAATGAATGCATATCGTTTGAACTTGCCGGTTCAAGTTCAACTACCCAATAGCGTTGTAGCGTTGTTACGCGGGAAAAGTTATCCAATTCAGTTCCTTGGCGGGCGACAGCTGAACGAAGCGCGACTTTTGAAAATTTCTGCCTAGCGTCACAACTCTCATAATAATTATGTTTTTTCGGCTTAGGAAGGTGAAGGAGTCATGGGAAAATTCTACAAAAAGTCGTGAACGTTTTTTTCATATATTTGAGATTCTTCTAAATTTTTAAATCAATCTGTCCAAATTTAACAAAGTTATAAGCATTTTCAAATGTGATGCTGGTTAAGAATAAAAATAGAGTAATATCCGTATTCCCTACCAGACATTCAGCTGAACTTTGAGTTCTCATTTTATTCTATGGAAAAATGAATGCATTTTTAGCATTTCTGAGCTTGGAATCATATTTTTCAAATGTTTCTTCATATCTTTATCCAATCAGGTACAATTTATATAATATGCAGTGATGCAGTAATTAAGATTTCTATTACATAAATACATACATTACATATATAAATTAATAGATATATACATTATATAAATTACATACTTGAGTATATTCTTACCATTGAACAGACCAACACGAATTGTAGAGATTTAAACAAAAGACCCACCTTGTGTTAAGGAATGAACCTACACTTCTATGGATGAATACTTCGTATACAAATCAATTAATATCAGATAATTTGATAATATTCTAGAGATTGGAGTCAGACTCACTAATATTCTATAAGGAATAATTGTCATACTTGGAAGATGTTGGAGTACATTGCTCATTATAATGTAAATGTAGTAACAGTTTGTAGCATTCAATGTTTTAATGATTCCAGTAGTCCTTCATTATTGTACTTTCTTGTGTATGTCACTGCAATAAACTGAATTTATTGATACACGAAATAATTCTAAAATCAATATAACAATAGGCAGTGTTCGGTAAAGATGGTATTGTGATTAAAATTCATTCAAAGACCTGGCATGCTGCCCAAAAGTCTTCATTCAGTTTTAACAATCGAAACCTTGATATTATTCCAGCAAATAAGTTTGAATTTCACGGCCATTCCCCAATTTTATTCAGATGTTCATACCTTAAGATTAGTGTGGTTAATTTCTGATGAGAAAGTCAAAAACATTTTTTTTAATTTCCAATAATTGATAGATACCCAAAAGTCAAATTCTTTTATATTAACAGCCCATTTTTTATATTCTTAAGAGAAGGGATGTTTAAAACCTTTATGGTCGCTCACACCATTAGCATCCACCGACCTTGCCACCCACTGAAGCTTGCAGCTCCTGAACACATGCATTGTATCCCCAAAAATTCCCTAATGTAATGCTTTTTGTCTGTCATCTTGAACTTGAAAAATTTCATTTCATGAAAACTGTACTTGTTCTATAGTTGTTATTGTCTCTCTAAGGGCCATTTGCACAGTGACAGTTTAAACGAAAATTCCATCTTAAACTGGATTAAATCCATATCAAGTCTCGTTTGTTATAATGTGTTACATTTTGAGTTTAAGCCACCAGCTGATTAAATTCAGTTTAAGCTTTGACTGTGCAAATGGCTCTTAATTCGGTAATTCCCTTTCAACTGATACAGCTCATTGGGATTTTCAGGGTAATCTCCTAGATTTCTACATTTATTGAGCATGCTTGACTTATTATGCAACCTCAAATAAATAAATAAATCAACTTTATTAATCAACTTTAAATGCATAAAAAAACGGTGCTTGTACAATTTTTTTCCTTTACATATTCTGACAACATGAAAATCTTAGTCTATTGACAATGCTCTACAAAATGTTTTGAGTTATGTGCAATACAAGTTCACGGAGCCGGTCGCTGGTTGATTCAAACAAATCTCGAATCATTATTACAAAGACGAAGTATGGCAACGTTTGATGGACCTTCATGAGGAGTGAAATTTATTTACTATATATGAGAATTGGCAACACAGCTCAGCGGACCAAACATAGGAGCACATTTCACGCAGCAATTATAATATTGAAGGACCTTCTTGAGGAGTAAAATTTGCATGCAACTCCAATGTTGGCGCCAAATCACTCAAGACCCAACATAGGAGTAGATTTTATATAGCAGAATTATATAAGCACTTTGGAGGTTAGAAAGGACCATCATGAGGTGAATAACTTCACAAGGATCTAGATTAATTATGGATGAATATATCATAAATTGAGTGGAATATAACCATTCAGCAAGTCAAGTTCTTCAGGTATAACATGATAGTTTCATTTTGTGACTATCTGATCAAATTTAAAATGGGGGGTCCCGGGGAACTACATAAGAGTTGAAATTTTACTGGACCCACAACAGGCAGAAACAAAATTTTAAATGACCGTCATTTTGTTTTTTAATTTTAAAAACTATTATAATTTTTTGTAGTTTTGTCTTGTTGTTATAAATGATTGTGCAATGTTTCAATTAATTTCGTATGTTAAAATATTATCTAGAAAAATGTGGCATCTAGGTCTCTTACCAATGACAGAAGGGCTTATTATGATAAGAGATGCAGTAGAATTATTAGATACAGCATCTATAGATTGTGTAGAGTGTACAGATATTCAAAATTTCCGTTGCAAATTTCTTGAGCAGTATTGCGCTAGAACTCGTAGAGAACGGACGAGTAGTAATAGTGTAGTGTAGAAGTAGTGAGTCAGCAGTTTGTTCGCGATTAAAAGTGGAACAAAAATATTGCATCGAGTATCGGTCGTCAACCGCGGTATTTTATGCAAGCAAAGCGACCTGCTTTTCGCGGCGGTAATATAGCTCCGTTCGCGTTTCCGTGTGCGTGAGTGTTGATTACGAGTGCTGTTTGAAATGTATGGTAGCGAAATCGCACTATGTCCAACTTAGTGAAGCCACCAAGTTTTCCTGCATCAGAGCAAGAAGAAAGGGAAGCCACTAACGAGAGCATGGACACCAACAACATGGCAAATACACCAGAAATCCAGTGTTCACCGGATCAATACATAAAAGCAAATAAACTCAAATCTTCAGCCGAGCAGGTACTTTTCATCGCCTGGAAGGAATCTGATGAGAAGAGGAAGGAGCTAGAGAGAAGCAACGCCGAACTCTTGCAAAAAATGCAGGATTTGGAAAAAAGATTTCTCAATATTGAGAAAAAGATCCATAGCCCACAGCCTACTAGCTCAGCAGCCGAGAACTTCTCGACAAATGAAGAAGAATTGGCTAAAGAAACTGAATGGATCAGAACTCGTACTAAGCGGGCTACCAAGAAGAGGAAGCTTAGCACCCCATCGCCAGAAATCAAAAATGAGTCTGCAAAAAAGAAGCAACAAAATTTGAATAATAAAATCACTCCTGTGGAAAAACCAATCAGTGAGGAGGAGAAGAGGAAGAAGAAAGAAATGCCACCACCGCCAATTATTGTTGATGGTATTAAGAATCTGAATGTACTTCTTACGAGTTTGAAAAAAGTGTCACCAGCTGACAAATTTAGGATTAAACTGTTAAGTAAAGAAACATTTGAAGTAAATGCAGTTGATTCGGAAACTTATCGGAATATTACCAGAGAATTGATTAAAGATGGGCTCAACTGGCACTCCTATGAAGATAAAAAGTCGAGACCAATAAGAGTGATGATTAAAAAGCTTCATCACTCTTGTAGTACAGAAATGATTCTGGAAGATTTGAAAGTAAGAGGATTGAAAGTTCTAGAAGTTGTAAACAAGCTGAGGTGGAAGACAAGAGAACCATTAGATATGTTCATGGTATCATTCAGCGCGGAAGAAGATATAAAAACAGTATTTGAATTGAAAAATATACTTGGCTGTAGAGTGGAAGTTGAAGCATTGAAGAAGGCCAATCTGATACCGCAATGCAAACGTTGCCAAGCATACGGCCACACTCAAAAATATTGTAACAAGGAGCCTAGGTGTGTTAAGTGTGCAGGTAAACACCAAACAAAGGAATGTTCGAAACCCAACGATGCTCTACCAAAATGTATTCATTGCGGTGAAGCACATCCAGCCAGCTATCGAGGTTGCACTGTTGCAATCGGATTGCAAAAAATCAGGAATTCTACTAAAACAAAAACTATTGCAGATTCACGAAAGAAAATCATTCAAAATATCCCACCAAGAATCACGGAAAATACAGAAGCTCACAATCTAAACAATGGTAGTGCAGTTAAGAAATTGACTTTCGCCCAGATTGTCTCAAAAGAAAATAGATCGAAATTGGAAGAGCCAAAAAGTGAAGTGGAAGAAGGCACCAATAATATTTTGCAGCTAATCTTGGCAAAACTGGATAGACAAGAGCAAATAATCACCTCACTACAATCTAAATTTCAGAAGTTAGAACAGAGTAGACTACTGGAATTCAAATGATTCATTCACTAAAAATAATGGAATGGAACGCGAATGGATTGTTACAACGGCAACAGGAGTTAGAAGTAGTTCTAGATATAGAAAAAATAGATATATGTCTTATATCTGAAACTCACTTTACAAATCAATCGTTTATCAAATTCAAAGGCTTTAAGATCTATCTTGCTTTACATCCCAGCAATGTCGCGAGGGGTGGGAGTGCCATCATTATCAGAGACAATCTACAACATCATGAAGAAGTGAAACATGAAAGTGATAGAATTCAATTGATAGGTGTAGCAGTTCAAGCAGTAAATTATAACTTTGTTGTTGCAGCTATTTACTGTCCTCCCAGATATTCCATCAGAAGAGAGGAGTATTCGACATTGCTTGATATGTTAGGAGAAAAATTCATTCTTGGTGGTGATTTCAATGCAAAGCACGTGCATTGGGGATCGCGCTTAACAACTCACAAGGGAAGACAGCTCTTCGAAGCAATGAAAGAGATGAGGTGTGAAGCTCTTTCAACTGGTAAACCAACCTACTGGCCCACCGATACGAGGAAAATCCCAGATCTCATAGATTTCTTCCTGACGAAAAATATATCAGTTAATTATTTGCATTTAGAGGATAGTTTCGACCTTAATTCCGACCACTCACCCATCATTATGACTCTGAGTGATTCAATTCTACGGAAGGAAAATACTTGTCCAGCGTTAGCAAATAGCCGCACTGATTGGGATGGCTTCCAACAGATGCTGGAGGAAAGAATAGAATTGAACTCACCATTAAGGAACGAAGAACATATTGATCGGGAGTTGAAGAAGTTTGTGACTGATATCCAACAGGCAGCATGGTGTAATACCCCACAAATCAGAAGAAGAAGAATCAGAAGACCACTGGAAATAATTACCCTGCGGAAATCAGAGAATTGATTGTTGAAAAACGAAGAGCTAGAAGGAGATGGCAGCAATCACGTTCCCCCCAAGACAAAAGAGTTTTGAACAATTTAACTCAAGAACTAAGGAGAGAGATTCAATGTATCAAGGAAGAATCAATTAATATTTACTTGAGAAACTTGACATCAGAATTCGGCACGGACTACTCACTCTGGAAGGCAGCTAAAAAAATAAAACGAACCATTCAACAATCTCCTCCTCTCAGAAAGCAGGACAGACAATGGGCGAGGAGTAGTGATGAAAAGGCACAGACATTTGCGGATCATCTTGTAAACGTTTTCCAGCCAATCAACTCAGGTGAAGACGAAACTTTAGAAGCGGATCAGATTATCTTACAGCCGAATCAAGAAATAATGCATGTCACAGTAGAAGAAGTGAAAAGGGAAATAAGAAATCTGAATAACAAAAAAACCCCTGGATTTGACATGATAACCGGCTCAGTCCTCGAACACCTACCAAGGAGAGCAATAGTGAAATTAACAAACATTTTGAATGCTTCTTTCAGACTAAAATTCGTACCAGGAATATGGAAAATAGCAGAGGTTATAATGCTACTGAAGCCAGGTAAAGAGCCACATGAAGTATCATCATATAGGCCAATATCATTGTTACCGGTCCTATCCAAGTTGTTTGAAAGGATTTTACTTAGTAGGCTAAAACCAATAATTGAGAGACAGCACATAATTCCAAATCACCAATTTGGCTTCAGAGTGAAACACTCAACAATAGATCAAGTGCATCAGATTATAAATGTAATAGAGAAGTGCTTAGAAGAGAAAAAAAATTGCTTAGCAGCTTTCCTTGATATAGGGCAAGCTTTTGATAAAGTATGGCATGAAGGTCTCATTTTCAAGCTCAAAAATGTGCTACCAAAGCAATATACAGATATATTACAATCCTATCTCACTGACAGATACTTTAGGGTCAGGCATGAAAGTTCATATTCTGATTTGAAGGAAATTAAAGCAGGAGTTCCTCAAGGCAGTGTTCTGGGACCAGTTCTTTACCTACTCTATACCAGCGATATTCCCAGCCTTGATGAGAATACTACAGCAACATTTGCAGATGACACAGCCATATAGACATAATAGACAGTCATAGTAGACAGTAATATACATATTGCAACAGAGAAACTACAGAGATCCATCAACAAAATTCAAGATTGGACTGGAAAGTGGAGAATGAAATTGAATGAAACAAAGTCGATTCACATCAATTTTACCAATAAGAAGGACCTGCCCATACCAATAACTATCAACAACCAAGTTGTACCATATGCTAATGATGCCAAGTATCCAGGTATGACCTTGGACGCAAAGCTTTGCTGGAAGGCCCATGTCAAGAAGAAGAGAGAAGAGCTTGGAATCAAATATAAGAAGCTGTATTGGCTGATCGGAAGAAACTCTGTCCTTTCAATCTGAAACAAAGTACTTCTGTACAAATAGATATTAAAGCCAGTATGGACGTATGGTATACAACTTTGGGGGTGTACCAAAGAAAGCAACATCAATATCATTCAACGTTTCCAAAACAAAGTGCTAAGGAACATTGTGGATGCTCCTTGGTATGTCAGGAACAGCGATCTTCATAGAGACCTTCACGTTGATCTGGTGTCCACCGAGATCCAGAGGCATGCGGAGAGGCACGAGGGGCGACTGCACCAACATGACAACGTCGAGGCGATCCAGCTGCTAGACAATGGAGGGTTGGTGCGGAGGCTCAAAAGGAGGAAACCGTTTGAACTAGTGTAGTGCTTGTTCAAGTAGTGTCCAGTGAAAGAGCAGAGCAGTGATTGAGTGAATCTAGCTTCTATAGTGCAGTCAATAAGTGTACATATTAATTGAACAATAGCAGTAAGAGTTTCTAATGAGAAATTCACTGTTCAATTTTTCAAGTAGTAATTTAGGATAGAAAAAATTAGCTCATTAGTCTTTAGACTAGATGGCTATAGTATTGACCAATAGAAAAAAAAATTTTCTTGAGAGCGGGGGACCCGGGAGTGCAACTCATCAAAAGTTTACAGTTATCCAACAAAATATTAGGAGTTATAAGAAAAATATTGATGAATTTAGCATATTATTACAAAGCCTCAATTATCGTTTTACATGTATAATTCTAACTGAAGCTTGGTTAGGTGATGAGAGTGATTTGATGGAAATCCCAGGTTATAGTTTGTTGAGATCATTCAATAATATCAATCAAAGCGATGGAGTAGTAGTATATATAGATAGTGAAATATCTGCTGCTTGTCGCGAGCTCCAATTAGGCGGTATTGCAACTTGTCTCTCCCTTAACTTCGACTGGGCCTGGGTGCCATGTGAACTATTAGCCTGCTATCGTAGTCCCAATTCTAGTCTTGGCATTTTCATTGACTCAATAATTGATTCGTATTATAACAATCAGAGGAATACGAATAACAAGTGTATAAAAATTCTTGCTGGTGATATGAATTGTAATGTTTTAAATGTCAATTCCCAATCAATAGAAGAGAGGTTTGTTTGTAGATGTGCTGAACGATGCAGGTCTCGTTTGCTGTGTTGACAAAGTAACCAGGTCAGCTAGCAACACCTGCATTGATCACTATTTTATCAAGCTGCCTCCCTTATTTGAGGTGACATCTGTAGTAATTCGAACCTCAATCACCGATCACTATACTGTTTGCATGAAATTTTCTACACCGGAACCTATCCCATCTCATAACAAAGATAAATATTACGTGAAAACTGATTGGGAAGGTGTGAAAGATTCTCTGTCTTGCCAAAACTGGAACCATGTCATCAATGAAAACAATATCATTCAGGCTACTAATTCATTTATAGAAACAATTCAGGAGATAATCTGTGAAAAGTCATCAAAAAATTAAAATCTCAGCGAAAAACACAAAAATAAAACCATGGATCACTAGCGCCCTCATTAGCTCTATCAGACATCGCGACAAAATTAAAAGGAGACTTATCAGACAACCTTACAATATTGCACTAAGAGAAGAATTTATCCGTTTCAGAAATATATTACATTCCGCTATTAAAAAAGCCAAATATAATTATTATAGGAGTAAGGTTGATGAAGTATCTAATAACCCTCAAAAGTTCTGGGCTGTAGTTAGGGATGTCAATCCCGGGACTGATTTCCAATCCCGGTATTTCGGGATTATCCAATATCAATCCCGGGATCCCGGGACTGATCCCGGGATTGGCGAAAATCAGTTTAATTCATTTTTTACCAATTGTTCCTCCTCAATTACATGTTCAGTAACAGTGTGTGTAGATGAAAAAGGGCCGATTAAAGAGGGAGAGGCTATCATTAAAATGAAAAAAAAAAAATACTTGGGAATAATATTAAAATTGAACATTCTATTTCTATAAATGTTTTCAAGATTAGGAGCAACTGTTATATTCCATGTCCTACCTTAAATTTGCTGTATCCTAGATGATAGTGAGAACTGAG
The DNA here is from genome assembly GCF_014356525.2 of Nilaparvata lugens. Lineage (NCBI taxonomy): Eukaryota > Metazoa > Arthropoda > Insecta > Hemiptera > Delphacidae > Nilaparvata > Nilaparvata lugens. Next base: position 59,834,153 of record NC_052518.1, on the reverse strand, counting down.
GAAAGCAAGATAACTCATCAGAGTCTTTTTTATGTAGAACAAGAGCATTTCTATCCTACATCAGGACGGGATAGAGCTCACACTTTAATTACGTCAAATACTGTGAAGTGAATTAATATCACTTGAATTAATAATATTAATAATAAAATAGAATACTTTTGTAAGACCATAACGCCATACCGACCAAACAACGCGAAAGCTGCCACTACACTACTAAATGAAATTTCGAAGAGCAAACTAAAATATTTACTTGAACTAGATATTCTACTTATAATAGAGAAAGAGAAGAGGAGAGGAATAATTAGACAGAGAGTGAATCGTTTAGTGCTTTTTTATTTCTGATTTCTGAAGTCTTTTCAAAGTTCGGAATGCATTTCAAGGAAATGCCATCAGCACTATTGCAAATATTGCACCGTCTAGACTGGTAATTGTGGTGCTGTGTAAACAAGTTTAGAGACATAACAACCATTCTGCCAATTATGCGAACTGATAATGCGAATTCTATTAAGCCAATAAAGAGTACAGTATACAATCAATATTATGTATATGAAACTGTAGGCTGTGCCTGTAGAATGGATTAGTCAAACACTTAGAACAATAAAATAGTTATAAAAACTCATATTCATCACCGTAAATGAATTCAATATTGAATTGTTTTTTGGAAAATATGATTCACAATTTCAGGTTTACAATCCCGAAAATCCCGGGATTGACGCTGAAAAATCCCGGGATTGTTAGGTATCAAAAATGGACCGGGATCCCAGGATCCCGGGATTGACATCCCTAGCTGTAGTTAAGGAAATTGCTGGGAAAGCCAAAGGCGCGAAATCATTTCCAATCAATGCATTTCCTAGAGATAGTGTAACGACCCTACAACAAAATATCAATGTTATTTGTAAAAATCTCAATAAATATTTTACCTCAGTTGGAGCCTCACTAGCCACATCATTGAACCCAATTGGAGAACCGGAAATTAATGATAATGATTGTGGAGTTGATTCAGAGTTTAAGACTGTAACACTTGAAGAAGTTGCAAATGTAATAAATAGTCTTAAAGGCAGGAGTGCACCTGGGTACGACCTTATCCCAACTAGAATCATTAAAGATAACATACATTCATTAATATATCCCATCCATCACATTGTTAATTTGAGCCTTCATTTGGGGCAGTTTCCAGAGAACCTGAAAATTGCAAAAATTATACCAATCCACAAATCCGGCCCCAAAAACGAACTCACAAATTACAGACTGATTTCCCTTTTAGCTTCTGTTTCAAAAATTATTGAGAAGTGTGTCAAAGTACAATTGATGGTATACTTGACAAGTAATGATATTCTAGCAAAGAACCAATATGGCTTTCAAAAATCCAAAAATACTAATGATGCCCTTTTTGAGGTAACTAGATACGTAATAGAATCAATAAAATCGAAAAATAAAGTAATTATTTCTTTCCTTGACTTGGCTAAAGAATTTGATTCGGTCGATAGGGGAAAGTTATTGAAAAAACTTGAAGCTGTGGGAATTAAAAACTCTGCACTCCATTGGTTCATTAGTTACTTTGACAAGCGTTTACAATTTGTGCAGATTCAAGGGGAATTTAGTGAGAGGGATAGTGTTGAATACGGTGTCATTCAGGGCAGCACCCTGGGCCCAATATTGTTCCTGATTTACATTAACAACATTTCCCAACTGAACACAAGAAGCAAAGTACTCCTATTTGCTGATGATACAATTGTTATTTCAGCAGGTAGAGAGTGGGAAGAAGCCTATGAGAATGCCTGTTCTGACCTATCAAAAATTAAAAATTGGTTTGACCACAATAGTCTATCAGTAAACTTGAGCAAAAACAAATATATGCCCATTGTGACCAGGAATCAACCAGACCCAGGCTCAAGGCAAATCAAGATGCACTCCTGTAGAAATATAGGATCATCAACCTGCACTTGTGGATCTATTAATAGAGTGGACCAGTATAAGTATCTTGGGGTCATGTTTGATTATCGTCTGAGTTGGGTTCCTCATATTCAGTGTTCAAAACAGAGACTGAAAAGATTGTTGTATGGGTTTTCCCAATTGAGCCATGTGCTGAATATCAGACTGTGCAGGAGGATCTATCGTGCCTATGAACAGTCAGTATTGGAGTATGGCATTATTGTTTGGGGGGGAGTGTCATCTGCAGGTCTTGAACCTCTTGCTGTCACCCAGAGAACAATTTTAAACACAATTTTGAAAAAGGAATCAAGATACCCCACAGCGCTGCTGTTCTCGGACTTCCCTGTGCTCAACATCAGACAACTATACATCAAAACATTACTCAGTTATATTAGGAAACATAAAGCAGATCTATTCATCAATATCGAACATAACTATCAAACACGACATAGGAACAACCATGGATATTATATACCTAGATTGATACACGGAACTGAACTCAAATCACCATACTATTTAGCTCAGATTTTATACAGGAATGTTCCAGATATTGTGAGGGAGGCCAAGAGCAGCAGCAATGTGATTTTTAAAAGCTCGTTGATGAAATGGCTCTTCAGCATAGGCTGGATTGGAGCTGAGAGGCTAATTCACTCACCTTACACCTAGCAAGAGTAAATGCATTGGGGAATAACTTTATACATTAATATTTCGAAATGATAAATTCATTTATACACTCATACCTTACGTTCAAGTATTTAGAGTTTCAAAACATAATAGAGGCTTATAAAACAATAAATTACCTCCGGTTTTTGGGTCCTCTTGCTCTCCCAATCTAGATATCAAGCTACACCCAACACTATATTATGTTATCACTTATAATTCACCTACTGTTATCTGAATCTTAGCTGTGTAATTTTAATTACACATATTGTAATTTATAGTAAATATAATACCATAATTATAACTACTTATTGAATAATACTGCTTGCAGGAACTGTCCCCCAATCTAAGACGCATAGTCTTACTGGGGGAATTCCACTCAATCAATATGTTCTTACTACTGTTTTTGTAAAAATGTGATTCTTATTTTGTTGAATATCAAATATGAATATGTACATGTATTGTATGCCAAGTGGAAATAAACGAATTGAATTGAAATTGAATTGCATTAAAAAATCTGAGAGATTGGGCCCTGAAACTTCTCAATGATGCACTGGAAGAGCACCATTCGACACCTATATTACATTTCCATAATTGGAAACTTTTTTCCTTGACGAAATGAAACATTCCTAAATAATTCAAAATAGCCTAAACTTTACACTATTTTCTCTTTATTTTATTTTCTGTTCAATTTTCAAGTTTTTCGAAATTTAATTTAGAAATCGTTACCTAGTCGTTTTAATGCGACTACGCTATGCCCCGTTTCGGAAAGCCAATTTTCTGACTCCAGCTGTTTAAAGTCTAGAACTTAGCTGAATCCCGAGCTCGGAAACCAGCCCTATATCTCCTAGGACATAAGGCAGCACTGGTGTTTTGTGTATAGTGCCATATGAGTGCCGTAGATGATATTTATTACAGTATTGGTAGATGGTGAGTACTACCATTATACACTCTATTTAAGGAACAATCATTGAAAAAATTATTTAAGGATTCTTCCTGAAAGACGATCCGGGTATTATATTATATTGTAAATCGAACAAGGATCATGAGAAAGGAAATAATTACCTACATAGAAAAGTCAATCAAATAAGTTGAGTAGCTTTGAAAAATATCCTTCTGTCTGGAATGCGACTCATTTTTGCTTTTTCTAGGCTCATATTAAGTTAATGACTGAGAGTTAAATTCAACTAAATTTATTTCGGACAACATCATTTTACCAAAAATCAAGAAAAAAAGAGTTAAAGGTTCGCCTTCAGGCTACTTTTTTCTCCAAGAATTATTTACATTTTAGTATCAAATAAATAATAAAAATATGCGTATTTTATATAATTTTCAAATACTGTTGATAATAACTGTCCGTGACCGTAATAGTTATATTATTTCTTGAAAAGTAGATGAGATGAACATCAGTCATTTAATGAATTTCAAAATTCATGCTGCAGAATCGAATACAGTAATATCATCTTGCTGGTAGATTGCGCATGTTGATTGAAATCCACGCGCGCTCGTATTTATGAAAATAGAATATGATTGGCAATAGAGAGCGAGTAAAAAAGAAGGTAGATTGAGAAAAGGCTGAAACAGAAACCAAATTTAGAAATAGATCATCGTGAGTGCAGTGCCAACAATCACAACTACCTACTTCAGTCAATTACTTCAAGTTAATTATCAAGTGACTCGGCCAATTTTATTTGAGATGAGACCCAAAAGTGACATGTGATATGAACGTGGTTCAACGTTCGACTTGCTACTTTTGCCGTTTGATGCTTCGCAGCTCAGAACATGACAATTTTGCTTTTTGTTGTAAAAAACATAATTTGGTGAACTACACAAGAATAACCTATCACAGTGAGTGTAGTACCATACACAAATATTTTAAATAGGCTTGCACTGTAATATTATACAGAATATTTAACACTGTTTCAAGTAATTACCACTAAGTGGTGTATCATCAAGTCTTGATGAAACAAAAATAATGATTCTGTTCATTTAAATTTGTTCACTTTGATGATACATCTGGAGAAATTACCTTTAGGTAACCCTCCTAGGTAACTCCTGAACAATTGAATATCAATTGTAGAATAAAAACCAGAAGGCCTACCCTTTGTAATATTTTTTAATTCAATTAACATTACGTGTTCAATTTTAAAATATTGCAAGAGTACTATATTTTTTCTATGATTGAACATTCAAGTAGCCCTATTAAAATACTTTATTAGAATTAAATATCAATATGGTAAGTAGTCTACTGTTTATCACAAATAATGGAAAATATTTTGCAATGAAAAATATTACTTGGATCAATCTTCATAAAAATTCACATAGAGAAAATTAAGAAGTTTGTTTCGACGGTCTAGTTTTGTAGTCCAGTCATGACAAGTTATTAGTCTGTTGATGCAGTTGATTATCCAAATCCGTGATAATGGGGATAATTTCGATAATCTATTATATAATAGAGGAAAGAATCGGCTTATACATGTACAGAATAGGAAATTTACGAATTCAGACGCATCATCACTTCTGAACTACTAGACTGATTAACTTGAAATTTTGCATAGATATTATAATAGATTACCGGTAATGATTTAGCATAGGGAGGATAGGCCTATTTCCAATTCTTCAAGATTTCATTACGTCAAGTTTTCAGTTTTTCAAGTTTAATTGAGAATATCATAATATTCTCATCTGTTATTGTTCAACGTGGTTCAATAATATTGGTAGACTTTCGCCAAACGCATTAATTACAATCAAAGTAATGAATAAAATAGTCAATTATGTCACTTGTATATTGTCAATTCCATGTCACTTCACATGTGAAATTGACAATATTCTCGTTCATTCATTATCTCAAAGTGTAAATTAGCGTTTATTGGGTCAAAGTGTAAGATGAAAATAAAGCTAATGTTTGAGTGATATAGGTACGTATTTTTCAGTTTTATTATACAGTAAATAATATCAATAATGTTTTTTTTATAATGCCAATAGACAGTTTGCAGTGATTCTCGCTGAGGGTAGAGTGGCAGTGTAGTAAAGGTATGATTATTATGGGTATAACATTTTTAGTAAAAAGGCTAAGTAAACTTTTTCTACTTCTTAGTAAACTGGTAAACCTTGTCTGAGAAATGACATACGGTACCCTAGATTTATTACGACAAAAGAAAACAAAGCAGATGGCACAAATTGAACAGTTGCCAGTTGCACAAATTAAACCTATCCCAATCCTAATGCTGTAACCTATTCAGAACACCCCTGACTCTTGAGTATTAATTTTAGTTCAAATTTGGCAGGTTTACTCGCAGTTGGCCATCTAGAGACGCACTAAGAACGGATTTGAAAAAAATCCCAAAGTTACAACCAAAATCCATTTTTTGCGTTTTCTCAGCTTTTTCAAGAACTAAATGGCAAAATATATTGTGACATGGATAGAATTTCATTTCTTATTTTATTGATTGATTTTTTATGTGTTTTAGATTTAAGATTTTTCAGAGAAACCATTCAAAATTTAAGATTTCAAGTCAACCCTTCAAGATGAGTGAAGTACAACCTGATCTACCTGTTCAAAATGTAGATAGATCAGAAATAGAGTGTTTACAAGAGCAATTGAGACAACTTAGGGCACAATCGGAACGTGAACACTTAGAAAAAGCTAGATTACAGCAAGAGTTAGACACTGTTAATGCTTCAAACAGTCAACAGGCTCGACCAACAACCTTAGTACGTAAGGATTTAGGTTTACAATCACTTGTAAGAACATTTTCAGGTGAAGAAGGTGGACAGAAAGTAGAGGAATTTATTCAAAATTTGAAATTTGTAGCACAGTCTGGTAATTGGTCTGATAACGATAAAAAGCTCATATGTAAATTAAAAACATCTGGGGCTGCGTCTGTCTGTTTGAACACTCATCCCGAATTATTATCCGAGGGCGCAACTTTTGTCGAGTATGAAAAAGTTCTTCTACAATGATTCAAAGAGTTACGAGAACCTGAAAGTCATTTATTCGCGTTGAGTGCGATTAAACAACACCGGAATGAGCCAATACGCGAGTATGCGGATCGCTGTCGAGAATTAGGCTTAAAGGCAATACCAATCCACAACGATCATCCTGTAGAAGCTAAATGCGCTCGCCTCCAACTAGATAGAACGGTTTTGACAGCTTTCATTCGAGGATTATTTGGTTCCGCGTCCATAACCCTACAAGTTCATCCCCCAAAAACCTTGGAAGAGGCGGTAGTCGTAGCCGAACGAGTTGAACAAGCGACCGCAGCAAATCAAGACAACGTGTTCGCTCTTTCATTTAAGAAGGATCAGAATGTGAAATCATACGGATATTTTAAGAGCAATCCAAATACACAGTTCAGACAGTCTGATAAGAAGGGACCTTGCTTTGCATGTTGTAGGATGGGTCACTTTGCTAGGGAATGTACCAACACGGGAACAGACCATTCCCCAAATCAGCAGAGAAATTTTTCTGAGTCACAACCGCGTAAATTCTACAATAAATTTGTGAGATACTGTTTTGTTTGTGGAGAATCGTCTCATAAAGCGTATAATTGCGCTAAACGCGCTGCTTCTGTGAAAAATGAAAACATTAGTGCCCAAAAACCACAGCACTCGGAAAACTAAGATTGGCTGGGAGTCGCCCAACTACTCAGCCTAATCATGGAGAGGGGCATTGCAATATAGTTCCAAGAGTATCAACTCGCGGTAGAGGAAGTCACGTTACCATTGAGATTGAAGGTCAGTGCAAAACATTTTTAGTTGACACCGGCGCGGAGATATCTATTTTGAAAGAGGCTATTTCAGGTGTAAAACTAATAGAGGAGAAAGCTGTTGCTAAGGGTGTGACAGGCATGAATTTAGCAGTGATAAGAGCACAAGTTTTACAAATAAATGTCTTAAAATTCAAGTTTGAACATAGATTTCTTATCGCCAATGTTGAGATTGAAGAGGATGGTTTGCTCGGTTGGGATTTGTTATCCAAATTGTACGCAGTTATCGATGTAGGTAATAATTCAATAACATTTGGAGGTGAGAAAGTAGGTGAAGTTCAAAATGAGTCATACAATAATATTGAAATGTCATATTTTTGTGATTGTGTTAGTGAAAATGAAAGTAGGAAAACTATAAGCTGTAATGCCCCGTCCGACCCCACCCATCCACTCCATGACAGGAGGAGGTCTGAGTTCAAAGATCGCGGAATGCCAAAAAAGACCCATTGTTTAAATGATCAAGTAAGACCGGCTACAGCATATACCGCACAAAGCACTTTTATCCCTGCTCGTTCTGAAATTTTGATCGATGTTACTCTGAGAGATGTAATCAAGGAAGGGCTTATATTCATTGAACCCCCACTAGATCTACTGCCTGGCATAAGGGTTGCTCGTAGTGTTCAGCATGTCAACAATTCAATCTCATTTGTTAAAGTTATAAACCTTAATCCGTATCCAGTACAGCTATTAAAAAATAAATGTATGGGTATTGCAGAGCCTGTGAGGATTACTGAACCCTCTTTACAGATAGCATCTGTATCAATGGATGAAAATAATTCAAAATTGGAAAAACAAATTGATGAGACTTTATCACATCTAAAGACTGAAGAAGCTGCGTTAATAAGTAAAGTATTAAAGCGCTATATCACAACATTTGAAGAGCCAGGGTTAGAGGGATGTAATGTACCCATTGAACATCATATCCTCACATTTGAAGAACGACCGATTGCGAAAAGACCCTATAGAGTACCTTACCACATGCGCCCAGTAGTGGAAGAGCATATAGCCGAAATGCTGAATAAAGGTATAATTGTACCATCAAACAGTCCTTGGAGTGCACCGATTGTACTTGTAAGAAAGAAAACAACTGACGGAAGCCTCAAATATCGTTTCTGTTCAGATTTCAGGCTTTTAAATTCAGTTACTAAAGCAAATGCATATCCATTACCGCTTATAAATGAGACACTTGAAGGACTAGGCAATAGTAAATATTTCTCAACTTTGGATTTGCAAAGTGGGTACCACCAAATAAAAATAGCAGAAGAGGACCAAGAAAAGACTGCTTTCACAACCGTCAGTGGGCATTTTGAGTATAAGAGAATGGCTTTTGGATTCACAGGTGCCCCTCATACATTCCAAAAATTGATGGACTCCCTCCTGGCCGAAATTTTAGGAACAGAGTGTTTTGTTTATTTAGACAATGTAATAGTTCACAGTCAAACAATCAACCAACATGCAGAACGTCTAGCTCACATGTTAGCGATATTCGAGAATGCTAATTTGAAAGTAAACCTCGAAAAGTGCAATTTTGTGAAAAGTTGTGTTTGTTATCTGGGTCACCTGGTGACATCAGAAGGAGTGAAACCCGATCCGGAGAAAATCAAGGCGGTTAAACAATACCCTGAGCCGAAGAACGTGCGAGATGTCAGGAATTGGCTTGGTTTAGCCGGCTATTATCGACGTTTTATCGATGGATTTGCCTTAATAGCTCAACCCCTAACACAATTAACGAAGAAAGGAGTGGACTTTGTATGGGGCCCACAACAGATGGAATCATTCGAAAAATTGAAGAAATTATTGTGTTTGGAGAATGTTCTTATATTCCCTGACTTTGATCGCGAATTTATTGTTGCAACAGACGCGTTGAGCACATCGATTGGCGCGATACTTTCACAGCAAACGGATAACGGAGAGAGGCCTGTAGCATTCGCCAGTCGACAATTGAATGACACCGAGAAAAATTATAGTACTACAGAACGTGAACTGCTGGCTGTTATGTATGCAACATAACTCCATGATGATTGGTGCAATAAATTGTTGGAATCAAATCTGGGTCAAATAGAGAATGGATTAGTATGGTGGACCAACAAAAACGACGATCCGTCTCACTGGAAATTAGCTGTCCCTAAAACACTAAGAACAACTGTGTTGAAACTGAATCACAGCACCCCTTGGGCGGGACACTCAGGACAAGAGAGAACCGCTAGTCGTGTGAAACAGAGATACTATTGGCCCGCACTAGGAGAAGATGTGAGAAAGTTTGTAGCAGAATGTCATGGATGTGCTCGTCGAAAAACTCCCGTGTCTTTGAAAGCCCCTGTCCAACCCACTGAAGAGCCGAGTTATCCTTTCGACCTTGTATCGATGGACGTAGTCGGCCCACTTCCAACAACAAGGAATGGAAACAAATACTATGTTAGTTTTATTGATCATTTTATGCGTTATGCGGAGGTCATTCCCATCGTCAATCAAACAGCCGAAACAATAGCTAAAGTCTTCATCACCAACATTATAACTCGACATGGTGTACCCAACCGTCTACTGAGTGATCAAGGCCGAAACTTTTTATCCAGTTTATTTGTGGAAACTTGTAAAATGCTGGGTATTGACAAAATCAGAACGACAGCGTATCATCCAGAATGTAATGGTAGAATTGAGCGATTACATCGTATCCTGAACAAGTCCATAGCACATTTCGTAAAAAGAGACGGTACTGATTGGGACACCTGGTTGCCTTATGCCCTGATAGCATACAGATCCACACCTCATGCATCTATCGGTTATTCTCCTCATTTCATGCTTTATGGAAGAGAAATAGTGCTTCCAGGATCGTGTGTCATACCAGATGATGTTCGCGGAAAAACTACTGAGTTTCATCTGAAAGAGTTGAAGGAAAGATTCTCAGAAGCATACAAAATAGCAAATGAACGATCTATACAAGCAGCGCAAAAACGAATGAAGCAAGCCAATCTCAGTAGAAAACTTCGGAGTTTTGAGGAAGGAGATTTAGTGTATCTGTTAGAGCCAGCTGTTAAACCAGGAAACTCAGCGAAATTCCACCTTCCTTGGGAGAGACCCTATGTTGTTAGTAAGAAGCTATCCGATTTAAATTATATGATAAATTTATCGGATGGAAAAAGAGTAATGGTACATATTAATAGGATGAAACCATGTTACAAGAAAATGGAGGTTTTTGAACAAGAAATGAACCATTGTCAGATAAAGACATAGCTGGGAATGATGAGGATCTCGATCATAGGAGGAATGAGGAGTTCATCGATTATCGTGCACCCAAGGATGAGGATGACGAACTTGTTGAAGCCGAAGAGATTGAACGAGAAGAGGTGGTACAAAATATTGAAGAAAATGTCGAGGAGGAAGAAGAAGAAAATCTCCCTAGCCCCGTGTTGGATGAGAGAGAAGACCCACTCTACCCTCCAGGTAGAAGTAGAATAGTTGAACGATCACCTTATTTCACTAGAAGTCAAGCTAGGAGTAATGCTTTCGATGGACGTAGAAATTTGCATTAGAAGTTCAAACTAATTATGTTATAACAGCTTGATAATTATTGGACAGTTGGATCGAGTAGACTGTTCTTATTATTGAGGAGTCAGGATAATTAGTAAACAAACAAATGCCCCGAGTAAGGCGTTAAACTGCTCATCATAATAATAAAATAGATCTCAGAAATGAACAATTGATTAGATTTGATAAACCATAAGTGGAAATTGTCTGCAGCGAGACTCTAAACTGCTTTATTTTAAGAATTCAGCGAGCTGAATATGGAACCGATGTGAAATGGAGAAATATGAGTAATCTGAGTAATTGAGTATTTATAAGAGAAATATCAGTGGGATAATTGTGTAATAATTAGGTGTATTGTAAAGATGAGTTGAGAGAGTGATGGATTGGCTTTTAAGTATTGGCCAGATGATGAATTAGAATAGAATTATGTAGTTATATTATATTAGATGAATGAAAAGATTTTTGACAAGGACGGAAGATCAGCCTTCAAAAGAGATAGAGAGAGAAGTAAAACGTTGCTACTTGCCGCGAGACAATGCAATCCTTCGTCATCAGAAAAACATCTGTGACGAACTTATAGGATGAATGACAATGGACTTTGGATTTACAGAAATTGGAAAGACTCTTACCTACCACAACTATTGACAAAGAAGAAGAATAGAAAGAAGAAAATAATATAAACAGTAGTAACCCAGATTGTAAACAAAGTTGACCCGGTGAAGGGTGATGACAGTTCTACTGTTTACGTTATTGTTATGATTCAGCCCAGTATGATGAAGATGAAGCTATTAACTGTATAATCGATGAGATGTTAAAAAGTAGATGTGTACAAAAATTAGACTATTGTTCTTGTAAAATAGTTTGAATGAATTAGGAGTAAGATGCTTTGATACTGTAAGAAGAAAAATATTGACGTTATTTACTTGATTGAATGGAATTCATTTATAGATGATAGGTGATAGATAATTATGTGTTCTCATTGTTATATAGGTATAGAGGTACTTGAGAGTATCTTATAGATATCATTAATATTAGATAGATTGAACAATGATATTGCTATTATATAAGGGTTTACTAGAACTTGAGGAAATGAAACCGAAGATTTTATTAATATTTTACTTGAATATGAATGTATAGGAATTATTATAGGAAATTATTGAGGTAGATTAATCATATTTGAATATATTTTATCGATAAACAAATGAGTTTTTCGTGTGAGAACATGTTGCATTATTTTTTTTTTGTTAAGGAATGCAAGTACTGCTATTAGGTTTGATATTGTTAATTGAATTACTTGTTTGAAGTAGATAGCCTTTGAATTTGACTCATCAATGATTTCAAAGTATAGTTAGGAATTTTTGTGATTGCTAAGTCCAAGGTATTAAATCATAGGCTATTAAGGGGAAGAAGAAGGACAACAAGGTTCTCCTCTAAGACATCGTTGTTGTTACCGGGGCCCTCAATCCTCGTCCAACTTCAAGAGAATCCAGCATAAATGGCGTATGATTCGAACAGCAGGGAGAAGTACTGATGTCAGGCGACAAGTGGACAAATGTAATTGTCGTTGAAATCAACGTGACTGTAATTCAACAGGTATTAGCTGAATTACAAGGTCGTACCCAAGACATGGCCTTCAAATTGGTCAAGGCTGCTGCCAAGATGCCCGCACTAGAAGTTCAAACTCAGACCTTGGAAAGAATTCAAAGCATGGAAACCGAGCTGATGGCAACCATGCTGACCCTCACCGACTTATGTCAGAGCCGTAGTCGGCGAGGACTCATCAATTTAGGAGGAAAGCTGCTTCGTGTATTGTTTGAAGTAGCCGAGGACGAGGACTTACAATCCGCGCTTTGAAGTGAAGAAGCCCTCAAGCTTCAGACCGCTAGCCTCCTACACATAGAAAAAGGTCATCTGTCAATCACCAGAGAGCTTAGTCGACAAACGGTCAAAACCAACCAGGATCTAGCCAGAATTTCAAAAGAAGTGTATGCAAACGTGGAACGAAATCTACACTCGTTATCTTTGCAGACCTCAGCAACCGACACCCTTCTACGCATGTACATGAATGTGACCAATATGATTTAGAACTTGGAGTTAGCAACTTATAAAGCAATGTTAGATTTAAGGAAAATTTTATTTTTATTGAATCAACTAGTAAATGGACAGTTAAGTGTGGAATTGATATCACCTCTAGAATTAAGTGTAATTTTGGAAAGGGCTCGGTCGAGTTTACCTGGGGAGCTAGAGTTAGTTTTTGGAACTGGCACTTCCCAAATTTTCAAATACTATCAACTGATAAAAACGAGTGCAATAACTGTGAACAGTGTGATCAAAATATTGCTGACTGTTCCATTATCTTCTGCGAGTCGAAGATTTGAGCTGTTCCAGGCCATGACACTACCCGTGAGAGACTCTAGCAGCAACCTGACCGTACGTTATGAGCTGAGTCATAACTTGCTACTCATCTCCCAGGATTGAGACCGCTACGCTACCTTCTCTTTCGAGATGCTACAGAGATGTGAGCCGGGACCAATCACGCTATGCCCAATCCTGACACCAGTTTACAATAGACACTACCCATTGTGTCTCAGCTCTCTATTCCTGGGCGAACACCAGAGTGTCAAGGAGACGTGTACTCTCAAGGTGTTGGCTGACAATCCGCCAGACATTTGGGTGTGGCTAGCCAGAGAGTTCAGCTGGGCTTACAGTTTAGCCATGGAACAACGTTTCATCTCACAGTGTCAGTCCAATGGGAAAATGAATGTTGAAGAATTCAAGGTACGGGGAACTGGTCTCCTAGAATCAGCGCGGGGTTGTACCATTAGCAACCCCAAATATCAGATTCTGGCTCCCGCTCGAAACATGGGTCATTTGGACACTCATCAGAAACCATTTGATATCTACCTTCCACCACTCTTGTCACTGGCTCACGACTCCAGCTTGGCCTCTCGACTGCGGATGAGGATACGAGAGCGACAACAAGAAGGCCAACTCTCCCCTGGACCGATCGGCGTAGATGAGATAGCTATCTCCAATCTCATGTATGCTGTGCAGCAGACGGAGAAGCTGCAACCGACGTTGGCCAATGACAACACTATCTGTGGAGGGTTGGGACTCCTTTTCCTGGGGCTCTTGGGAGCCTACTGCTTGTACGAGAGGTGCTACTTCCTGATGTGTGGTCGCACGCCAACTTCACTGCCACGATGGAGGCACGTGCTCTGTCCAGCGTGCATGAAACCAGCACCAGTACCATCAGCAAGCAAGCCGCCCCACACAGCGCCCCCGACTGTGAGTCCACCAGCCAGCAACTCTATTCGTTTGGTCAACACCGCTCAGCCAGTACAGCACAGCAGTGCACAGCAGTGTTATTGTGGCAAGTGTGAAGTGAGAAGCAATCAAAAGTGTGAAGTGAAAAGCAATCAGTGATAGTCACCCTTTTGCGAAGAAAGGGGTAGTGTGACATGGATAGAATTTGATTTCTTATTCTATTGATTGATTTTTTATGTGTTTTAGATTTAAGATTTTTCAGGAGATAAGACTCCAATATTAGAATAATACTTTCTGTAGTTGGACTTTAGTGGGAAAATATAATTTAGTGAGTAAGTAGTATTATTGCAGCGACAATAAGATTCTGCTAACTTATGTCTAAACGACTCTGGGAACCAGCAAATTCAGGGATATTTGCTAGTTCTCACGGATGAGGCGGTTCCACGAGGCAAGGACAAGGCAGATGTTTGGTAACCTGTAGATATTTTCACAGAGGAATACTGCAGACCTGGCAAGTGCCCGCTTGCCGAATATCGTGAGAACCGACTCTTCCACTAGCAGCAGTTAGGCCTTCTGGCACACTGACGTGGAGAGGGGGAAGTTTTCTGGACGGAAAGCTTCCAGTCGTTAAACAACCGAGGTATCGAGGGGATCAAAATCCAAACCGTATTGCAAAAAGTTAAGTTATTTTTCTGGCATTATGATATACGTGAGTGTCCTGTGGTTTGGGATTACAGTGAGAGTGATAGCTGTGGGTAAGTGCCAAAATTTCTAGCTCCTTTTAAAACATTTTCACCCGGCCGAGACCCTAATAAATAAAATCATTGTTGTAGTAAATTTCTAGTTAGTAGAATCTCATTGGAAGGTAGTTTTTGTAGGAATAATATTTGAATAAAATGTACTGCATATTTCATTCTTTAAATTTCAAGTAATTGACATAGCCTAATAAATGAGAAATTCTTTAGGTAATACAATGTTGTTGTCTATCCAGTTCCCATGACTCCCTTGTAGTAGTAATAAGATATCTTCAACCCCCATCAAGGGCGGTTACAATATTAAAACTTGGTACATAGGCTCAACCGATGTATAAAAATGTTGTATTAGAAACTAAGTTCCACCCAAGATCGGCGGTTTTTGAGCATTTTTTATACCTTCTCAAGAACTAATTGACAGAAAGTGAGTAGATGAGAGGTGACAGTTTGAGGAAGATTTTTTGCTCGAAATTCCCCTCCCCCCCTCACCCCCTCACCAATCTCATCACCCCTCGCCCATCCCCTCACCATGCTCCTTCCCCAAAGGGTGGGGGGATGTTCTAAAAATAGATTTACCCTGTTCTAAAAATAGATTTCCCCCCTCTCCTAAAATAGATTTTCCCTTCCCCTTTTCCAGTGAAGACGAGGGGGCTCTCTCTCTCTCAAAATAGATTTTTCCCTTCCCCTGCTCCAGTGGTGATGAGGGGTATGAAGAAGGAGAAAGAGATATCTCACTCTCTCTCTTTCAAAATAGATTTTTCCCTTCCCCTGCTCCAGTGATGATGAGGGGGATGAAGAAGGAGAAAGAGATATCACTCTCTCTCTCTCTTTATCTCAGAATGAGATAATGATAGATTCTGAGTAGAGGCTGTGTCAGGTTCGAGCTCCTCGTTTTTTAAAGCTTTTCATTAGTTAAAAGTTGGATTTTTGAATTTTTATATGTACCATCATGTGCAGTTTTCTTTTTTTCATAAAAATATCAGTTTATAATTCGGGTTACTTTTTTGTTGTGGCTGCAAATTGTGTCTTAAAACGAAAATTAATAATGAATTCACCAAAACACACTACTGTGACTCGTTCTCAGTCAGGCAAAGCAGATAAGCAGTCATTGTCATCATTGCAGTCGTCCTCATCAGCTGTGAAAGATAAGGTGCCACAGCAGACAACATCTACTGCTTCGAAGCAAGGCTCTGCCTCTGATCCGGCTTGTCCTTTATCACTGGCTGTTATCTCAGGTATTGAGAACAATTTTGTGCTTAAAATTCTAAATAACAGCAATGTATATAACAAATTAGTTAAAGATGTTGTGTCCGGCATGTCTTTCCTAGTCATTGAGGGGTTGACAGCATCTCTGAACTCTGCTATTCTTCAAATAGTGGATCTTCAAAAAGAAGTGTCATCGTTGAAAGAGCAGCTCAAGCTCAGTGATGAGAAAGTCAAGCAATCATTTGATAGTGCTGATAATTCAGAGCAGTATCAAAGAAGAAACTGTATTCGCATATTTGGAGTGTCAGAAGCAAACAAGGAAGATACTGATCAACTAGTGATCGATGTTTGTAAAGATAAGCTGGGTGTTAACATCGAGCTGCAAGACATCGATCGCTCGCATTGTGTGGGGCGTCGGCTGGCCGTCGCGGCGTCCAACACTCCTCCACCCCGACCCCATGCCATCATTGTCAAACTCGTTAGCTATTGTCAACGGTATGCAGTTTTCTCTCAGAAGAAAAAGCTCAACGGTACTGGCGTTGTTATAAGGGAGGACTTAACACAACAAAGAATACAATTATATAATTCAATGGTCAAAAATTTGGATATAAAAATGTATGGTCCTTTGATGGAATTATTTATTGGACTGACACTGAGGGTAAAAAGCATAGTGCAGCCAACCATGTCTGAGAAATGTATAATTATGCTTTGAGTTCTAAATTTCCATTAATGATATGATTTTATTTAATTTATTTGTTCCATTTATTTAACACTATATACAGCATATTTATTTGATTTCATATTTCATACTCTCTGTCCACTTAATTTCATTCAATGAATCATTAATTACTATTATTATTATTTATTTTTTTTCTTAGAATTTTATTACTTTATTTCTCTTTATTGTCAGCCGGCTAGATGAATGTAGTATGATTCAGTATAACATTTCTCTTC
This sequence comes from Nilaparvata lugens, assembly GCF_014356525.2. NCBI lineage: Eukaryota > Metazoa > Arthropoda > Insecta > Hemiptera > Delphacidae > Nilaparvata > Nilaparvata lugens. The sequence goes on along the minus strand of NC_052518.1, from coordinate 59,817,088 downwards.
AACAGAACCTTTCCATTCAGTCAAATCCATATATTATCTTGATGTTACTTTTGCATTATATTCCTGTGTGTGAATGAAGAGTAGAATCTCACGTGATTGTGATCTAGTTGTCTTTCTCATCCCATTATCATGACTACGCCTAAATTATCTGTTGCCTCCGTTCTCTGTCCTAATTCTTCCTAATCAGTAGGGCTTACCTCTTTGTCAGGAGTACATGATAACATTATTCACTTTTCTATTATTATTATTATTTTCGACTATTTATTTTTTTATTATTATTATCATATATAAGTATATGTTTATGTATGTTTTTATGGCGATCTTCTTATTTTTCTGTGTCACAATGGAGATAAGTTACCGCTCATACACTAGCAGTATTCAGTTTGTTGCCTATAATATATGTACGTGTATATATATATTTTTTTCTCTCTGTAATTATTTTGCTAATTACAGTATTTTGATTCAGCCTTCTGCTTCTTTTTTCTTCTCAATATTCGCTATTCCTGTGGTACTTGTATTTGATTAACAGTATTAGTATGCTTGTATCAATGGAGCCAGACCACCTTGGCCATCTAATACAGCCTTACCCTATTGTTCATAGCGCTCAACTTCTCCACTTGATTTTGTTTTTCTTTTATCTCATATGATTTCTATATTTCTTCTCTCATTTCTTTCTTTGTGTGTGTGTGTCAGTATGAATGTGGTAAGTGTCTTTTTTGTATCTTCTTGTTGTTTTGCCATTTCACCCCTCTCTTCTGCCTTGCTTCTTCATCGCAGCCACCTTGTCTATACAGCAGGATGACGGCGCGGCCGCGCTGAGTGTCGGCGATGCCCTCAAGGCCCTCAAGCGGGCTGTCTCTCCTCTCCCTGATCGTCTTAAAGTCACTCATGTCAATGCGCAATCCCTTCTCTGCCATGTAGATGAATTTAGGCACACTTTCGAGGGCAAAGATTGTGACATCATTCTTATATCTGAAACCTGGTTAAAACCGACAATCCCTAATCGACTTGTTGCACTCGAGGATTATGTGCTTATTAGGAATGACCGGCTACACAAGAATGGGGGAGGGGTTGCCACGTTTGTCAAGTGTTCTCTGTTGCCTGTTCATAAGTTTTCCTCTGATACCTCCCGTGCAGCTAGACCTGAATACATGTTTATTGAGGTAAAGTGTAAAGGAGTTAGAATGTTAATAGCAGTTTGCTACAGGCCACCTCATATTGGGTATATGTCAGAATTTGAGGAAGCACTACTTGAGCTGATGGTGCCCTATGAACATGTGGCTATCATGGGTGACTTCAATACTGACTTACTTGGACCTGATACTCATGATAAAATACAACTGACCACTATGTTTTTTGTGAATGGTAGGTCATACCATGCTGCCTCCCAAGCTACGCACCATACATCCACCTCTGACACATTGCTTGATCTTATTGCAGTTGCTGATAAGAAGTCAGCTGTGTGCCATGGGCAGATCCCTTTTCCAGGCCTTTCTGCACATGATATGATATTTCTTGTCTATAATATCAAGAGGCCTAAGCCTAAACCTAAAATAATCACTTATAGAGATTATAAGAATATTAACTACCACAACTTGTTTGATGATGCAATTAACCTTGACTGGCTACACATATTCCATACTAACGATGTTAATGTTATGTTGAACATTTTGAATCACAATATAATCTCTCTTTTTGAAAAACATGTTCCTTTGAAAAATCGTAGAATAACCAGGGATCCTGCTCCATGGCACACTGATGAGATACACCAGCTGATGAGGGATCGAGATTATTGGTGCAAGAAAGCAAGAGCATCAAAAAGCCCCAAAGATTTCAATCATTATAATCGTTTGAGAAACTCTTGCAAGCAAAAAATTAGAAATTCTAAAGCTACTTTTTACTGAAACTTGATCTCTTCAAAGCGATCATCAACTTCATCTTTGTGGCATGCTCTGAGGGAGATTGGAGCTGGCAAGGAGAAGCAGGTACCGACTGTTGCTCACTCACTGGATGATCTCAATGATTTCTTCACTGACATCCCTGTAAGTTTGGACCAAGCTCGTGCTCACTTTGACTCTCTGCCTGATTGTCATCCAAATGAGGATTTCTACTTCTCCAATGTCACGGAGCAAGAGGTCTTCTTGGCTGTTCATAGAGTAAAGAGTAATGCTGTTGGTGCAGATGGTATCCTAATCAAATTTATCAAAATTATCCTTCCTCTCATCCTTCCTTTCCTCACTCATTTAATCAATACCTCACTTTTAACGTCGGTTTTTCCTGATGACTGGAAGTCATCCATTGTAATCCCCTTGAACAAGATCCCTTACCCTCTCTCCCCATCTGATAACAGGCCTATTAGCTTATTGTCCGTCTTGTCAAAGTTTCTGGAAATCATTGTTCACTCCCAATTGAGCACATTCATTCGTGGCTCTGGATTGATTGGTGACTTTCAATCTGGGTTCTGCAGCGGTCATAGCACCACCTCTGCACTCCTCAGAGTAACTGACAACATCCGTAGGGCCATGGATGATAGAGAGCTAACAGTTCTAGTCCTAATAGATTTTAGCAAGGCATTCGACAGTATTTTCCATCCTACTCTACTCTACAAACTCAGAAAATTAGGTTTTTCCAACTCCACTGTGGAATGGGTGAGGTCCTATCTTCGGGGTCGGTGTCAGTGTGTGAGAGTTGGGTACTCTTCACGGTGGCGTGAAGTGAACAGAGGAGTTCCTCAGGGTTCGGTATTGGGTCCTCTACTGTTCAGCATTTACATAAATGACGTGACAAGCACTCTACTTATGACCAGACATCACCTGTATGCAGACGATTTACAAATATACCTTAACTGCAAGAAAAATGACTTTGGCATCACAGTTGATGAGGTCAATGCTGACTTGACTCGTTTGGTACAGTGGACTGAGAATAATGGACTGAAAATTAACGAAATCTATAGTGATAGGTTACTCAAGACTTAAACACAATTGACATATCTAACGGACCATACATAACATTGAATAACATACAATTGGAATACAGTTCTGACGTGAAAAATTTGGGACTGACAATGACAAGGACTCATGACTGGACCAGCCATGTGACTCAGACTTGTAACAGGGTCATTGGGGGGATCATGACATTGAAGAGGATCTCTGACTTCATTCCCTTTCCAACGAAGGTTATGCTGGTCAAGACTCTGATTTTCCCAATCTTCAACTACTGTGACATTGTGACTCTTGACATGACAGTTCAACTTTTGCAGAGGATGCAGCATGCACATAATTATTGTGTTCGCTTTATCTTCAACCTGAGACATGATGACCATTTGACCAAATACTTTAACAGACTTGAACTCATGAAGCTGCATGAGAGTAGATCACATCATGCTTTGTGCTTCCTGCATAAGATATTGAAAACCAAAACGCCTAAGTATCTGGCAGTGGAGTACCGTTACTTGGGTGATTTTGGCCATGGAGGAACGCGGCATGGATCCCATCTGCTGGCTGTCCCAACACATATGACTGTTATGTTCAATAAGTCGTTCCTTGTGACAGCCTGTAGTTTATGGAATTCTTTGCCTGCTGAGCTAAAGCTAGTTGAGGGACATCGCCGGTTTGGCGCAGCTGTCTTGCGGTGGATCAGAGGTGGTGGACTCAGCTGGAATGCTCCATAACTCGTAATTCAAGTCTGTATGTGTGTGTGTGTGTGTGTGTGTGTGTGTGTGTGTGTGTGTGTGTGTGTGTGTGTGTGTGTGTGTATGTGTGGTTCCTCTCTTTTTTCCTTCTCTCTCTCTTCCTTTTTCTTTTCTTCCTTTTCCCTTCTTCCCTTTCTTCTACCGGAATAATCTATGGATTTGGACTGAAAATTCTTAACTGTATTCACTTCTCTCTTCTTCCTTTTGCATAACCCCTTTACGTACTTGAATTCGAAAGGAGTTCAAGTTTTCTCTTTTTTTCATTTCTATTATATTTATATATAATTATAAATAATTATAATATAATAAAAAATAAATATAATTATTAGATTTATATATTTTTTTTCTTGTTAATTTGTTTTCTAAGTTATTGTTTTCTTTTACTTTAGTTTATTGTTTATGATGTTGTTTTAGTTGTAACTAAGAATTGTATGGAGGGTTAAGTGTAAGAGAGGGCCGGCTGCGCCCTAACTTCACCCTCCTAGGTTTTTAATGAAGGCAGCAATTCAATTCAATTCTCTATCGACTATTGACTATCGACTATCGAGTATCGACTATCGACTATTGGATATATCGATTGTGAGGGAAAAAATAATTTCCCTTTGAGGGAAAAATTCCCTCTCTCTCTCTCTCTCTCTCACTACATCTAATGCTATACTGACAGATTAAAGTGAATCCTTTGAATTCCCTATCTCTACAGAGAGGTTAATGATCTATCTCTACATCTAAGTTCTATAATATCCATAGCTTGCTTTCCAGCTGACAGTAAACTCAATCAAACTTAACATTATTGTCAAGTCATATGGAATTTTTTGCTGTACAACCCGCACCCATTATGTTTAAAGTGTCTCTCTGTACTATTGGATATATCAATTGTGAGGGAAAAAATAATTTCCCTTTGAGGGAAAAATTTCCTCCCTCTCTCTCACTACATCTAATGCTATACTAACAGATTGAAGTGAATCCTTTGAATTCCCTATCTCTACAGAGAGGTTAATGATCTATCTCTACATCTAAGTTCTATAATATCCGTAGCTTGCTTTCCAGCCAACAGTAAACTCAATCAAACTTAACATTATTGTCAAGTCATATAGAATTTTTTGCTGTACAAACTGCGCCCGTTATGTTTAAAGTGTTTCTCTGTACTATTGGATATATCAATTGTGAGAGAAAAAATTCCCTCCCTCTCTCTCACTACATCTAATGCTATACTGACAGATTGAAGTGAATCCTTTGAATTCCCTATCTCTACAGAGAGGTTAATGATCTATCTCTACATCTAAGTTCTATAATATCCATAGCTTGCTTTCCAGCTGACAGTAAACTCAATCAAACTTAAAATTATTGTCAAGTCATATAATTTTTTGCTGTACAAACCGCGCCTGTTATGTTTAAAGTGTTTCTCTATCAATATGTAAGTATAATTAGAATAAGCAAGCATATCCAAAAATAGTTACATATCCTCAGACCTATTACACTGAGCGGGGGATCTTAGTACTCTCTTATGAATACTTAATTGTTAGTTACGTCTATAGTTACCATGGAACTCTCTTAAGAATATGCGATTGCCACTCACATTCAGTTTCCATGCACAAGATTTGAAACTTCAGATGTTATTCTTGTTCAAAACAACTGAATATTCTTCTGGTAACATAATAGTGTATTTCCAATCAGCCTTACTATCAATATTGATAATATGAAGGTGGTTTTGACCATTATCAGCAAATTTTACCTTCTTTACTAAGTACCAATCAAAAGGATCAAATGAGTAACCCGAATCAGCTAGCAGACTAGCTTCTAAAGAGAACTCATTGAAACTTGTCATATCAAAGTTGGCAGACATTGTGAACTTATCAGCTTGAGTGTCTAGACAGAAGTGATGCACATGCTACAGTGTGAGGCTGAATTTTCACCCCCTCCCAAATTCTATAACTATTGTCTGATGCTTAGAGTGCAGGTGTTTACCTCCTACAACGGAAAAACTGTTATATTCAGTTAAACATAAACAATCACAGCACAGACATATGAAAAAATGCATAGTGAGTGAGATTTAATATCTTGAAGTAGCAGGTGTTCATCCCACCAAGAAAACCGTTAAAGTTCAGTGTAGACACATAAAAAATTCAAATTTCTCCCCTCATACATACAACAAGTGTTATCCTTCCATAAGATTTCATATTTTTGGAGTCAACACTACACCTTTGTAATCTGCTAAACCCATTTTACATGTAATTAACTCTGCGACCTGGTCCTCGGTCAGGTTATGCTATTTAGCTTCTATCCAGTTCATATGAAACCTTACGCACATGTAGCCGCTAACAATGTCATAGGCAATCTTACGGATGAATAAATTAAGATAATCTATGAATGTGGGCATACATTGCAGTCTCATAACAGTTCCCTCTTCTGAATTTTTAATTGCACTAGCTATTTCATCACGAATGCTTTTCACAGCAACTTCCATCTCGTTTTTCTTAATAAAATCTGCTATATCATTTTTAGCTACATACGTCTTTGCAATTTGACTAATCAGAGTAGCAAGAGCATCTTTTGTAATGAATTGTTGAATACCATCCATAATATTAGCTTTTATTGCATCCACCATTTCAGATAATTGTTTCCTTTGTTAATGTAGAACTAGTCAATTTCTCCAATGTAGATTCTAAATATTGCTTATCAATTGGCAATGACTGTGTTTCATTTACTTTAGTGAAAATTTCTGTACTGAGCTGTTTTAATCTGGTGTTTAGATAATTCCTGTCTAATACTTCCAAATTTTTAATCTTGTTCGAAATAGCTTCCAATTTCTCATCTAAACAACCTTTATCAACTTTATCGCTGTTAATACTGTTCAACTGAGATGTAAAGGAGTTTGTTGAGGATTTCACTTCTCCTAGAGTAGATTCTAAACATAGTGTCCTCTCTGCAATAGCTTTATCAATATTCACACTCAAATTTTGTAATGAACTAAGAATATGTTCTCTCTCAATTATGCTTACACTGATATTCTTAGTATTTTCCAAAACGAGTTTAGTTATTTGTGAATCTAGATACAATTGTACAGAATCGCTGATTCCCTGTTGATTTATCAATTAAATTATTTTCTGTGTTATCGAGTCAATATCCCACGTAAGATTAGCACTACTAGGTGTATCAATCGTAGGTTTCCGTCTGAATCGATGCAAGGCCATTGCAACACTAAACAATTAGTTTTGCTTCTTTTAGCTCTTCAATTATAGAAGCGATCTCAACATTGTGCCCAGAATTGCCAGAAGCTTTTGAGGAATAGTGTAAATTTAATCTTTCCACTAATTCGTCAAAATTATCAAAGTATTGATAAATTCTATCATGAGAATTAATTTTTGCAAATTTCAATAAACCTGATCCCTTCTTTGCTTTTTTAGCAGGTAATATCATCTGAATTAGTTGAGACTTTATAGGTACCTTTGTTTCGTTTCACATATCCCCGACTATCCAAATGTACCTTCATTATTGATAAAATTTTCTTGTATTTATCAAGATCTTTTTTGTCATAGAGATGTGATTTCGGTCTTTGGCTGAACAATAGCTCTAATAAGCCATGTGTAATTCGAAATTTTTGGTTATTAATATAAAAGAAATAGTTATCAAAGCTAACATTATACTCTCCCATAAAATATCTATTCTGATTAGAATCAAATGAAATTCCATAAGGAATTGAATTATTCAATTTATCCCTGTGGAATGTATACAAATATCATTCAAGCATTTCATTCTTAATCTTCTTCATTTTACTACTTGTATTTAAATTGCTCTCAAGTCTAGTTGAATTAAATATACTTGAATCATTCATCTTTCTCTGCTTCTCTTGTTTCACTAATTTCATCTTTTCTCCTGCATAATCATCATCATCATCATCATCATCATCATCTTCTACATCCATACTTTCTTCTCCTTCCTTTTCCTCCTTTTTTGGTATAAAACTCTGATCAGGTTGTTGAGAAGATTTGGTTTTTCCCATTTCAACTAGAGGAGTGATAATCGGCTTAAAAAGCTTATCTCTATATTCATCAGATTGCTTTTCAAAATTCACTAGAGTTCTATGTTTGTCTCTAATAACCTTTCTCAATTTCTTAATCTTTTTGATTAGAGAAACGCTATTACTATTCAGTTTTCTTCTTTGAGAAGTCAACATTCTTCCACTGCTACTCACTCTCTACTGATGGATCAATAAAGTTATCCAGACCTTGCCTATATTTCCCACTATTAGCTACACATTCAGTCATAATAGTGAGGAAGCTATGCTTGTTGGGATTCCACACTTTAGAACACATCTTACCGGAATCTTTGAAGCTAAGGTCCTCACCCTTAGCTAAGCTAAGGTCTCTATGTATTAATTTAAGTGATAATTGATCTATTTTAAAAATTATAATCATATTTGTGTTATCTCTTGTGTAATGCTTTTGTATAGCACCATAACTTCGAATTAAATATGTTGTATCGATATTGCAATGATGACCCATAGTGAAATAATCCCTTATTTGTGGTACATGATTTAGTCGTAAATCATCAAATATAACTAGAGAATATTGTGGTATTTTGTTTGGATGTGGTATGTTTTCAATGTTATTATTCATATGGAATTCAATATCATTCATGTTTGAAAACACCTTTTTCAAAAAACAAGTATTTATCTTGATACTGGCTTTTTGTATTTGAATATAAGTTTTTAAATCTCAACCCATTCTTGGAAAAAATCAAGTTGAACAATAAATTTGTTTTACCACATGCAGATTGACCCACGATGAGAATTCTACCATTATGTGGGATTAATGTACCATTACACCATGCAGGCTTGTTCTCTTGTGTGATTATCTTATCAAAATTCACAATCGGAATATTAGTCATGATAACACGCATACAGGACATGATCTGATAAGGAACTGAACATTTTTCGTAAGTTATCAAAAAGGGAGAATGATTTTCATGCATTATCAAAAAAGGGGGAGCGTTCTTATCTATGCTGAACACATGTTGTTGAGTCTGTGCATGGGAATGCAGTTAGCACTATCGCTCTCTGTCCCCCACCCTCTTTCACAATGTGCGAGAACCATCTGCACTCTTTGTCTGGCACCCTCTTTCAAACTCTCTACTATTACGAGAATGAATTGAGAAGCATCATATCTATCGCTCTCTTTCTGGCTCCCTCTTCAAAGATTCTGTACACTATTATGAAAATGGATATTGAGAAGTGTTGTTTTACGAACGCATTTATTTAAAACACTATATTACAATAGATTATTTACAGCAAATGTACACTATATTTACAGCAAATGGAATGTATCACAATATTTACAGCAAATGGAATGTACATGAAATTTACAACAAATGGAATGTATTACAATTGATTATTTACCATCTAATAGTTGATTTCTGCTAATATAACTGGGACTTGAAAATCCAATCCACTTCACAAGTAATCCCCGCTTATCACGTTTTAATATTTTTTCAATCATATATACATCTCTCTCTGATTCATTTAATTGTATTTTTTTAATTTCTTCTCTGTAAAACCTACCACTAATTACTTCTCCATTTGGATCTCGCAAGCTGTACATTACAGGATGAGTGGGGAATAGAGAATGAATCACGAAATACTCTGCTCTCCAATTAATACCATAGGATTTATCAAAAAATACCCTTTTCTTCAAGATTCGAACAAAATCTCCCAACTTATATTTTGGTTTCAAATCTTCCAATTTATATTGTCTATTGAATGCAGAATTCAAAGACATTAAAACATGATTACGATGTTCCTTGGGTACATCTTTAGGTTTCATTCTAATTGAAGTGTGTACTGTTCTGTTATAATCTTTAACCAAACTGGCTAGATTACTTATCCAGTTTTTGGTTCTACGTTCAGTTAAATATCTATAAATTTTGGCTCTAATTGTTCTGTTAAACCTTTCGACAATGCTAGCCCTCTTATCACTAAAAACATGGTAATATACAATATTATATCTATCTAATAATGCCTTAACTTTTGCATTAAAGAATTCTGTACCCTGGTCTGATTGGAAAAACTTAACTCCCTTATTTTCAGTAATAATTGGTTCGAGTGCTTTATATACAGTTTGACTTGTCTTGTCTTTTAATGGTACACAATATGTGAATTTTGAAAAACAATTAATAACAACTAAGATATATCTATAACATTTATTATATCGTGATAAGCTACCCATCTTGACGAGATCAGCTTGGAGCAAGTCCTTTTTACTTTTCAGCTCATATTTACGAGTGGGATAATTTACACATGGCACGCTATGAAGTTCTAATGCTATCTTAGATCTAATATTATTCATTTTTAATACAGCAAACCAAATTAGTGGTGATGGATGATCGTTTCACCGTCACGGGACATACTGAGCAATCAGTTAGAGTGATGATGACACTCTGTAATGTCCAAACGGTAATGAGTCCACACCATTCTCTGCAATGAATCTTTTGTCGTCATAAGGACTCGAACAGATTTTTGCGCATTCAATCTGATACATGTAAAAATGATTGAACGATCTCAGCATATTATATTTTTCAATATGATGGCAGCGTTCAATCAGTGATTTCTTATATAAATTAAAATTAAGTTTTCTGCATTTCACTCTGCTCTGTACACCTTTTGCTACACATTTATTTACAGTTTCTTCATTTTCATTACATACTAAATAGCTATATAACTTAGACTTAAGACGAGGAGAAGAAACAATTATCAGAAGCTAGAAATAATGAAAATGCACCGAAAATATCAAGTTATTCATCCAAGTTAAATGTTTCATCGAAATCTATGAAAAATATGCTTGATAAAAACACATAGTCATGTAGTAACTACAGCCTAATGCTTACTAAATGTGTTATCTACCATTCAGTACAACTCGTGCAGTCCTCTCCTAAAACAATCTCGGTTGTGAGAAGATTCTTTTTGTGTGTATGATAATATTTGAAAAAACCAAACTTGCATGTTCTCACTCCTCTTAGATGTTGATTCAAATTTTGGAAAAAATGCTTCAGCAATGTTTCAATGCAATCATTCCTACATCTCTCCAGTGGTGATTATTTCTTCCAAGAAGATTCTTGTTTCTATTTCTATCACTAATGAGATTTGAATGAAAACTGTAATAGTTTACGATTTTTGTTAGACTAACAAATTCACTGATCTGAAATTAGTATAAATTGAGTAACTATTGTGAAACTAGTGTTTGTTCAGGTTAATTACTATTTGTGAATTGCTTAGAAAAATCTTGTGCATCAAAATAAATGTATATATCTTAAATATTTTATCCTAATCCTTACCTTGTTCTAGTACTAGTAGCTAATCAGCAACTCAATGTCAGGAGAAGCTTGCTTTAAACAGAGTGAACACTCAAGACAGCTCAACTGTTGGATAGATTCAGCACCTATAATGTTCCATGGGGAATAGCTATTTTTCTGTGGGGGGGGGGAAATAATATTCTGTCTGAGTGATTTATCATACCTAGTAAATGATGTCATTACTAAAAATATTGAAGCTTGAACGATTAGTCAACAATATAAAAATGAATATTGAAGAATTATCTTGATGAAAGTGAAATCTCACTCTGTAGAATAGAATGATGCACTTATTCACTGCATGAACTCGAATAAAAATAGAATTATGCTCACCTCAACTTATTGTATCTTTCCACAAGTAGAAATACCCCAATGTTAGCAACAGTCAATTTTTATCAGTGAGCAATGAGGCTGTGCAATGAAGATAATCATCTGGAGAATAGTATTTGTTCTTCTCTTTATGATATGTTGTGTGAATATGGTATTACTCTTCCATATTGCTTCGAAAAAATGTGATAGTAAGAGAATATTGGAATATATACAAAATGTACGAATAAGATTAGGAATTGGGATAAACCGCAATTGTTGCAGGAATCCTTCCTTTAAGAAATCAAACATTATTCTATATCAAGTGTTAAAATGCTTCTCTCGATGTTAGTCTAAGAGATAGATTTATGAATGTGAAATTCTTTGCAATTTCTACAAAAATTACAACATACTTGACAAGTCTCTATTGATGATAGAAAATATTGTATTCCCTTTAGATTAGAACATATCAACTTTGTAGTAAGTGCTTGGTAAGAGAAGTACAATAAATTATCGCTAGAGTGTGCTTTTCATAATAATGATAACCTAGAGCAAGGTAATCTGTCAGTAGTGATCTTGTCTTTAGTGATACAACATCAAGCTACTGTACTGAGATCGATAACGTGTTTGGTGCGGGATCAGCAGAGTCTGACTTAAAGTCATCAGATTTGTGCGTTCAATTCATTATAGATGGACATTTTAATCAATTAAGTGAATACCATTCTGTTCCTTCAGAAAAAATGAGTTATCGATATGAATTAAGTGAACACTTGGACATGCACCTAGATATATTACAGCATTTAGCAGAAAAAGGATGGACAAAACTACAATATTTAACTTTTTGAGAGATTATGAAAAATTAGGTTTTTGGTTCAGTGAAGGATATGATCATATTGTTGTTTGTGATTTATATGGCACATCATATGATGAATTCTGGGAAAATGGCGACCATCCAGTTCATATAAATGTGAGTGCACAATTCTTGAACAGTCTATCAATAGAATTGAGAAAGCTATCATAGAAAAAAATGCTCATTTAACAGAAGAACAATTAAATCAACTTATCTGGAATTTTTTACGAGATTCTGCAGATGAGACAGGGTTAGAACAGGATTGACAAAGAAAGATCAAAACATATAAGTGTATGTGTGCAATATTGTAAATAAATGAAATGCATCAACTTTGCTACTGTAATTCATTAGGTTGGTTAAATATTCAAATGCATCATTTCCTTGATGATAGAACAGATAAAAAACACTGACAAGATAAGATTCATGTCTGAAGAATCAGGAATGTTGTACACTCCTCTTACTTCCATGGTGAATAAAGTTCAGTAATTTCTTGATAGAGCACAAACTATAAAAGTATTGCATTTTTCAAATTCTACTCTTTTGAGGTTTTAGCTTTGATCTGTTAACATCTACAATGTCTTCTAATTCTGAGAAGAAAACACGGTCTATTGGGACACAGTGTGATCTTGATGCTGAGGAAGACTTCTTCTACTATCACTCAAGATGTAGTACACCTAAACCACAGGAGAAGGAGGAGAACGGGTGACAAAGGAGGAGGAGAACGGAGGACAAAGGAGGACGATGGAGGACAAAACAGATGTCATCATCGAAGAGGAGGAAGAAACTCTCTCTTGTAAAAAAATTCGCAACAGTCGACATGCATTGGTTCAAGGGAATTTCAATAAGATTTTTTTGAAAGAAATCACAATCGTAAATAATGAGGTAGATAGCTTTGTTGTTTTGCATTTCAAGTCACCATTTGCAAAGTTGGAATTGAATGCTAAATTGTGTAAGCAAGCGACATGGGCAGAGAAGAATTATCACAAAATACACTGGGAAGATGGCCATTTTATTTATACAGACGAATTATTGATATTTTATCTTGAAGGATATGATAAAATCTACACAAAAGGTACAGAGAAAGCGAAGTTTCTTAGAAGGTTACACAAAAATGTATGTTGTTTATCAGATGAAATTGAGAAACCAAATTTTAACTATTTCACTAGTTCATGGTGATATAATGCCTGTGATATTCACCATCAAAATCCAACAGGTAGATGTGCCCTCTACGCCACTCATCATTATCATTCGTTGATAATGAAAAATATGGACTTGTCTCCAAATTTCATGTGCAAAAACAATAGAATGCTTAGCATGAAAAAATGTGAATTCTATTCAAATACAGAAAAAAAAACTTTGCAAGATATGGCTTTTTCTATAACAGACAAGAAATTCAATGTGTTTATTGTATGCAAGCACTGAGATATCATACCACTCGTGTATGTTGCATTGGTGGAAATGGACAGAACCCATTTAATTTTTCTATATTAGTACCGACATATGTATAGTTTCTTCATTCGTTAGTGATGGATCCAACAAAGTGCTTGAGTGCAGATCCTGAGTTGGAGCTGAGCTTAGAAAGCTGCATGGATTGGAACATTGTCTGTGAAAGTGTAATTATTGCACTTGTGAAAATCATTGACTGATAAAACATATAAAAGACATTTTTTTCAAACACACTCAATTTGAATGATATACATGATTTTCTTTGCTATTATCAACCACATAAACTGTCTGTGGCTAAACTAATAATAAGAGGAAATGTTGAATAATTGTAGTGAATTATGTAAATAAATTTCAAGTGTATACATGAATGATTCCTCATTCCAATAAACCTTCAATATTCTTACTTCTAAGTATCCACTAAGTGATTAGAAGTGTACATGTGTACCTGGTGTCAACTGAGCAGAACTCTCGAGTTGTCAGATAAGGAAAGTTTTAATCATTGCTATAGAATTTCATCAAACTTCTTAACAAAATCAGAAAATCCTTACTTGCATATTTTTATGTGAGAATAAAGCTAGTGAGAGATTGATTGAGTGCTTTATTCGCGTAGATTACAATATATACTGGTTTTTACACTATATACAATAGATTATTTACAGCAAATGTACACTATATTTACAGCAAATGGAATGTATCACAATATTTACAGCAAATGGAATGTACATGAAATTTACAACAAATGGAATGTATTACAATTGATTATTTACCATCTAATAGTTGATTTCTGCTAATATAACTGGGACTTGAAAATCCAATCCACTTCACAAGTAATCCCCGCTTATCACGTTTTAATATTTTTTCAATCATATATACATCTCTCTCTGATTCATTTAATTGTATTTTTTTAATTTCTTCTCTGTAAAACCTACCACTAATTACTTCTCCATTTGGATCTCGCAAGCTGTACATTACAGGATGAGTGGGGAATAGAGAATGAATCACGAAATACTCTGCTCTCCAATTAATACCATAGGATTTATCAAAAATACCCTTTTCTTCAAGATTCGAACAAAATCTCCCAACTTATATTTTGGTTTCAAATCTTCCAATTTATATTGTCTATTGAATGCAGAATTCAAAGACATTAAAACATGATTACGATGTTCCTTGGGTACATCTTTAGGTTTCATTCTAATTGAAGTGTGTACTGTTCTGTTATAATCTTTAACCAAACTGGCTAGATTACTTATCCAGTTTTTGGTTCTACGTTCAGTTAAATATCTATATAACTTAGACTTAAGACGAGGAGAAGAAACAATTATCAGAAGCTAGAAATAATGAAAATGCACCGAAAATATCAAGTTATTCATCCAAGTTAAATGTTTCATCGAAATCTATGAAAAATATGCTTGATAAAAACACATAGTCATGTAGTAACTACAGCCTAATGCTTACTAAATGTGTTATCTACCATTCAGTACAACTCGTGCAGTCCTCTCCTAAAACAATCTCGGTTGTGAGAAGATTCTTTTTGTGTGTATGATAATATTTGAAAAAACCAAACTTGCATGTTCTCACTCCTCTTAGATGTTGATTCAAATTTTGGAAAAAATGCTTCAGCAATGTTTCAATGCAATCATTCCTACATCTCTCCAGTGGTGATTATTTCTTCCAAGAAGATTCTTGTTTCTATTTCTATCACTAATGAGATTTGAATGAAAACTGTAATAGTTTACGATTTTTGTTAGACTAACAAATTCACTGATCTGAAATTAGTATAATTGAGTAACTATTGTGAAACTAGTGTTTGTTCAGGTTAATTACTATTTGTGAATTGCTTAGAAAAATCTTGTGCATCAAAATAAATGTATATATCTTAAATATTTTATCCTAATCCTTACCTTGTTCTAGTACTAGTAGCTAATCAGCAACTCAATGTCAGGAGAAGCTTGCTTTAAACAGAGTGAACACTCAAGACAGCTCAACTGTTGGATAGATTCAGCACCTATAATGTTCCATGGGGAATAGCTATTTTTCTGTGGGGGGGGGGGAAATAATATTCTGTCTGAGTGATTTATCATACCTAGTAAATGATGTCATTACTAAAAATATTGAAGCTTGAACGATTAGTCAACAATATAAAAATGAATATTGAAGAATTATCTTGATGAAAGTGAATCTCACTCTGTAGAATAGAATGATGCACTTATTCACTGCATGAACTCGAATAAAAATAGAATTATGCTCACCTCAACTTATTGTATCTTTCCACAAGTAGAAATACCCCAATGTTAGCAACAGTCAATTTTTATCAGTGAGCAATGAGGCTGTGCAATGAAGATAATCATCTGGAGAATAGTATTTGTTCTTCTCTTTATGATATGTTGTGTGAATATGGTATTACTCTTCCATATTGCTTCGAAAAAATGTGATAGTAAGAGAATATTGGAATATATACAAAATGTACGAAATAAGATTAGGAATTGGGATAAACCGCAATTGTTGCAGGAATCCTTCCTTTAAGAAATCAAACATTATTCTATATCAAGTGTTAAAATGCTTCTCTCGATGTTAGTCTAAGAGATAGATTTATGAATGTGAAATTCTTTGCAATTTCTACAAAAATTACAACATACTTGACAAGTCTCTATTGATGATAGAAAATATTGTATTCCCTTTAGATTAGAACATATCAACTTTGTAGTAAAGTGCTTGGTAAGAGAAGTACAATAAATTATCGCTAGAGTGTGCTTTTCATAATAATGATAACCTAGAGCAAGGTAATCTGTCAGTAGTGATCTTGTCTTTAGTGATACAACATCAAGCTACTGTACTGAGATCGATAACGTGTTTGGTGCGGGATCAGCAGAGTCTGACTTAAAGTCATCAGATTTGTGCGTTCAATTCATTATAGATGGACATTTTAATCAATTAAGTGAATACCATTCTGTTCCTTCAGAAAAAATGAGTTATCGATATGAATTAAGTGAACACTTGGACATGCACCTAGATATATTACAGCATTTAGCAGAAAAAGGATGGACAAAACTACAATATTTAACTTTTTTGAGAGATTATGAAAAATTAGGTTTTTGGTTCAGTGAAGGATATGATCATATTGTTGTTTGTGATTTATATGGCACATCATATGATGAATTCTGGGAAAATGGCGACCATCCAGTTCATATAAATGTGAGTGCACAATTCTTGAACAGTCTATCAATAGAATTGAGAAAGCTATCATAGAAAAAAATGCTCATTTAACAGAAGAACAATTAAATCAACTTATCTGGAATTTTTTACGAGATTCTGCAGATGAGACAGGGTTAGAACAGGATTGACAAAGAAAGATCAAAACATATAAGTGTATGTGTGCAATATTGTAAATAAATGAAATGCATCAACTTTGCTACTGTATTCATTAGGTTGGTTAAATATTCAAATGCATCATTCCTTGATGATAGAACAGATAAAAAACACTGACAAGATAAGATTCATGTCTGAAGAATCAGGAATGTTGTACACTCCTCTTACTTCCATGGTGAATAAAGTTCAGTAATTTCTTGATAGAGCACAAACTATAAAAGTATTGCATTTTTCAAATTCTACTCTTTTGAGGTTTTAGCTTTGATCTGTTAACATCTACAATGTCTTCTAATTCTGAGAAGAAAACACGGTCTATTGGGACACAGTGTGATCTTGATGCTGAGGAAGACTTCTTCTACTATCACTCAAGATGTAGTACACCTAAACCACAGGAGAAGGAGGAGAACGGGTGACAAAGGAGGAGGAGAACGGAGGACAAAGGAGGACGATGGAGGACAAAACAGATGTCATCATCGAAGAGGAGGAAGAAACTCTCTCTTGTAAAAAAATTCGCAACAGTCGACATGCATTGGTTCAAGGGGAATTTCAATAAGATTTTTTTGAAAGAAATCACAATCGTAAATAATGAGGTAGATAGCTTTGTTGTTTTGCATTTCAAGTCACCATTTGCAAAGTTGGAATTGAATGCTAAATTGTGTAAGCAAGCGACATGGGCAGAGAAGAATTATCACAAAATACACTGGGAAGATGGCCATTTTATTTATACAGACGAATTATTGATATTTTATCTTGAAGGATATGATAAAATCTACACAAAAGGTACAGAGAAAGCGAAGTTTCTTAGAAGGTTACACAAAAATGTATGTTGTTTATCAGATGAAATTGAGAAACCAAATTTTAACTATTTCACTAGTTCATGGTGATATAATGCCTGTGATATTCACCATCAAAATCCAACAGGTAGATGTGCCCTCTACGCCACTCATCATTATCATTCGTTGATAATGAAAAATATGGACTTGTCTCCAAATTTCATGTGCAAAAACAATAGAATGCTTAGCATGAAAAAATGTGAATTCTATTCAAATACAGAAAAAAAAACTTTGCAAGATATGGCTTTTTCTATAACAGACAAGAAATTCAATGTGTTTATTGTATGCAAGCACTGAGATATCATACCACTCGTGTATGTTGCATTGGTGGAAATGGACAGAACCCATTTAATTTTTCTATATTAGTACCGACATATGTATAGTTTCTTCATTCGTTAGTGATGGATCCAACAAAGTGCTTGAGTGCAGATCCTGAGTTGGAGCTGAGCTTAGAAAGCTGCATGGATTGGAACATTGTCTGTGAAAGTGTAATTATTGCACTTGTGAAAATCATTGACTGATAAAACATATAAAAGACATTTTTTTCAAACACACTCAATTTGAATGATATACATGATTTTCTTTGCTATTATCAACCACATAAACTGTCTGTGGCTAAACTAATAATAAGAGGAAATGTTGAATAATTGTAGTGAATTATGTAAATAAATTTCAAGTGTATACATGAATGATTCCTCATTCCAATAAACCTTCAATATTCTTACTTCTAAGTATCCACTAAGTGATTAGAAGTGTACATGTGTACCTGGTGTCAACTGAGCAGAACTCTCGAGTTGTCAGATAAGGAAAGTTTTAATCATTGCTATAGAATTTCATCAAACTTCTTAACAAAATCAGAAAATCCTTACTTGCATATTTTTATGTGAGAATAAAGCTAGTGAGAGATTGATTGAGTGCTTTATTCGCGTAGATTACAATATATACTGGTTTTTACACTTATATACAATACAGCAAATTATAAATGAATTTACATAATATAGACTAGAAAAATGTTTTTTGAATTGCATATGAGTAGTATGACAACGCGGATACCGCGAGACTTTTTTGCGACTTTTCCCCCCCTCCCCCCGTACCTATCCTACTTCCCCAGCTCCTGCCGCACCTCTCCCGCTCCTCTCCCGCCTTCGCCCCCTTAGAAGAACCTCTCTCTCTCTCCCTCTCTAGAAGAAGAGGAAGAAGAAGGAGAAGAAGAAGGAGAAGAAGAAGGAGAAGAAGAAGGAGAAGAAGAAGGAGAGGAAGATGATACTCTTTCTCTCTCTCTCTCTTGTCATGCTCTAGTTAATATAGTCATGGCTAATTACATTCAGTCATGCTCAATTACATTTAGTCATGGTCTATTTGATCATTAATAGTAGAGAGAGATATGTGTGAGAGAGAGAGGCAATCTACTGACAGATTCAAGTGAAACGAACTTAAGTGAAATTTAACTGAAACATGTTCTTGACAATGGGTTGTACACACAACGAACATTGCCAGATTTAAGTGAAACGAACTTCTTGTGAAATGAATATCTTACTCTCAGATTTAACTGAAACATGTTCTTGACAACGGGTTGTACACACAACGAACACTGCCAGATTTAAGTGAAACAAACTTCTTACTGTCATAAATTCTAGATGTACTTGACAACTAGGATGAGATTTTATCATTCTTTCAAGAATACATGTCCAGCAGTAACATTCAAATCTCATCTTTTCAAAACTCTTTATGTGTCAAGCACAGTTGAATATTCTTTGAAAGAATAATAGTGAATTCAAAGTTCTTTACTGAATCTATATTGATATAAATCATTCTCACCAAATCTTACATTCTTAACATATTATCAAACTGGAAAACATTGTCATTTCTTGTTGTAGTTTTCACTCATCTCACAACACTATGTAGCAACATTTATAGATAAGCTTACCATGAGACAACCTTGGGCGTTATCATTACGCACCAATTCTGCTCTTGGCTGATGATTAACATGTTTCAAAATTTCACTTCAGAGACCTTACAAGGACGAATGCTGTTGCGGTCTAATTCAATACTTGACCATTGTCACGTTTTGCAATTTTAGTTCACATAGCTTACAAGGACGAATGCGGTTCTGGTCTAATTCAATACTTGAGTATTGTCATGTCTTTGCAATTTTGCTTCACAGAGTTCACAAGGACGAATGCATCTCTGTTCTAATTCATCTCAAATTCGAGCATTAACATGTTTCGTACATAATCTTGTTTCAGCTTGGAAAAAATGCATGTGAACGTTGAAATAGAATGTAGCTAGCTATTTCTCCCAAGCAATTTGCATAGTGAAAATCGGTTAAAGATTGATATGATCCTAACTTCAGGGTTTTAGAACATCGCCGTAGATTGAGAGACCCATCTTATCGGTGATTAAATCACCTACTTGATCTTCTGTCAAATTATACGCTTTCGCCTCAATCCAATTCATATGGAAACTAACCTTAGCATAATTCCGTACTATTTGGTATGCTATTCGATGTATAAATAAAGTGAGATAATTGGTGAATGCAGCTGAACATTGTAATCTCATCACTTCATCATTCTCTGTATTTTTAATTGAAGTTGCTATTTCCTCACGAATTGATTTGAGTGTAGCTTGTAATTCATCTTTCTTAATAAATGCTTGCATTCCACTACTCAGATCATTTTTCAATACATAAGTTTCGCTAAACGTAGTTAGCAATGTATTCAAATCGTTTTTTGAAACAAATTGTTCAATCCCCTCCATAAGATTTGTCTTTATCGTATTAGTCATTACAGATAATCGATCTTCAAACTCTTGTTTTGTTATAACAATGTTATCCAAAGCCTGCACAGTTCTATCCAAATATTCCTTATCAACCGATAATGAATGAGTTTCATTTACTCTAGTAAAAAGTTCTGTGCTAAGTTGTTTCAATCTGGTATTTAGATAATTTCTATCTAATACTTGCAAATCTTCAATCTTGTCTGAGATAACTTTCAATTTCTCATCCAAATAATTCTTGTCAACTTTATTATCGTTGATCGTATTCAAGTGCGATCTGAATATCTCTGTTGTTGATTTGAGATCATGAAGAGAATTCTCCAAATTGATAGATTTCTCTTTAAGTCCCCTATCCATATTGTCAGATAACTGTTGTAATGTACTGAAGATGTGTTCCTTTTCGATCTTGTTCAATCCAATATTCTTAACTATATTAGATAATTGTGAATCTAAATACGAATGCAGAGATTCACTAACACCCTGTTGATTAATTGCTTGTATTATTCTCTCACTAAAACTGGTAAGATCTGGTTCGTTCCATACAATGTCTTTCTTCGCAGCGACTCTCTCGCTTTTACCTCCGAATCTGTGCATGCTCATTCTGCAACTAAACAATTATTTTACCTTCACGCAATTCCTCTATAATTGATGCAATCTCAACATCATGAGCTGAGTGCCCAGCAAGTTTTGATGATTTTAATAAATGAAGTCTCTGAACCAATTCATCATAGTTGTCATAATATTGGTAAATTCTATTGCTAGAAGTATTTTTTGCAAATTTCAATAACCCAGAACCTCTCTTACTTGTTTTTTTAACAGGAAACAGCATTTGAATTAAGCGAGACTTTACACCACTGTTACGTTTCACATATCCTCGTCTATCCAAATGAACTTTTGTTATTGATAAAATCTTCTTGTATTTATTTAGATCTTTTTCATCAAAGAGATATGAATTTGGTCTTTGCGCAAATAACAGTTCTAATAGTCCATGTGTAATTCGGAATTTTTCGTTATCAATATAAAAGAAGTAGTTATCAAAGCTAACAACCATCTCACCCATAAAATATAATTTTCGGTCAGAATCATAGGAAATTCCATAAGGAATCGAGTTATCCAATTTTTCACTATGGAATGTATACAAATATTGTGCAAGCACTTGATTCTTTATCTTCTTTATTTTGCCGCTTGTATCACTCTCAAGCCCAGTTGAATTAAATATACTTGATTCGTTCATGCTTAGATCTTTTTCAGCTGCTGATGGTGATGCAACTTCTATTGTTTCATCATCATCATGTTTTTCTCCCAATTCCATACTTTCGTCTTCTTCTTCTTCTTGTTCCTCCTTTTTTGGTATAAAACTCTGATCAGAGTGGTGAGAAGATTTAGTTTTCCCCATTTCAACTAAAGGCGTGATAATCGGTTTAAAATTTTTTCTCTGTAATTGTCAGATTGCTTTTCAAAATGTACAATGCTTCTATGTTTATCTCTAATAACTTTCCTCAATTTCTTAATCTTATCGATTAGAGCAACACTAGCGTTTTGTCTTCTATGAGACATCCTCATTCTTTCACTGCTACTCACTCTCTACTGAATGTCAATAAAGTTATCCAGACCCTGTCTATATTTTCCACTATTAGCTGTACATTCGGTCATAATAGTAAGAAAACTATGCTTCTTAGAATTCCACACATTTGAACACAATTTTCTGAAATCTCTGAAGCAAATATCTTCACCCACATAGTCTCTATGTATTAATTTGAGTGATAATTGATCAATTTTGAATATAACAATCATATTTGCATTATCTCTGGTGAAATGTTTTTGTGTTGCACCATAACTTTGAATTAAATATGCTGTATCAATATTACGATGTCTACCCATAGTAAAATAATCTCTTATTATTTGAGGTGTGTGACTAAGTTGTAAATCGTCGAATATGACAAGAGAAAATTGTTGAATTTTATTCGGGTGGAGAATTCTCTCGGGAATATCATTGACATGAAATTCAATACCTTTCATTTTTGAAAAGACTTTTCTTAAAAACAAGTACTTATCTTGATATTGGCTTTTAGTATTTAAATAAATATGTTTGAATCTCAATCCATTTTTGGAAAAAATCAAGTTGAACAATAAATTCGTTTTACCGCATGCAGACGGGCCTACGATGAGAATTCTAGCGTTGTTATGTGGTATCAATGTACCATTTTTACACCATACAGGCTTTTCCTCTTGTGCAATTAACTTATCGAAATTTACAATGTCGAGTTTGTTCATGTTGAGAAAGTGAGATATACAAACAGAACTGTTTCATGTGTCTGGTTCACTCGGTAATGAAGCGTTTCTAGGTGACTAGATGTACTCACCCATTCAACATCTAGTCACCTTGTGCCACATGCTACTAGCACTTCTCTATGACAAAAATGAGAAATGAAAGAGCGAACATTCAATTCAAGTTGTTTTTATTTAAAAAACACACACACACAATGTAAAGAATATTACAATGATTATCATTGATGTGGATAGATAATGTACATTATTTACATCATATGATCTTACTCTAATTATTTACAACAAATGTGGATAGATAATTATAATGTACATTATTTATATCATATATGATCTTACTCTAATTATTTACAACAAATGTGATTCGATAAAATTATACCATGTGATCTTACTCTAATTATTATTTACAATGTTACTCTAATAAGTTCTCTCGATTTATGAATGATGGTTGTGGAAATCCAATCCATTTCACAAGCAACTTATCCTTATCTCGTCTCAATATTTTTTCTATCAAATGAACATTTCTTCCAGATTCATTCAAAAGCGTTTTTTTAATTTCTTCTTGATAAAACCTACCCTGTATTATCTCACCACTAAGATCTTCCAATGTGTGAGTGATAGGTCTTGTGGGATGTATGCTCACAATTCGGAAATATTCGGATGACCAATTCATTAGATATTTTTTATCAAATATCTGTTTCTTTTAAGAAATTCTCACAATATCACCTAGCTTATATTTTGGTTTCAACACTTTTAATTTGAATCGTCTATTAAATGCAGAGTTTAGTGATTCTAAAACACGTTTACAATGTTTTTTAGTTACATCTTTAGGTCGCATTCCAATGCTACTGTGTACTGTTTTGTTATAATCATCTACAATATTTTGTAAGTTATTCACCCAGTTTTTACTCCCACGTTCAGTTAAAGATCGATATATTTTTGATTTTATTGTACGATTAAATCTCTCAGCGATACTAGCTTTCTTATCAGTAAAAACAGAATAATGTTTGATATTATACTTATCTAACAAATCTTTCACATGCTTATTAAAATACTCCTTCCCTCCATCTGTCTGGAAAAAACGCATATGTTTATTCTTACAAATAATGGGTTCGAGTGCATTATAAACACTTTGTGCAGTCTTATTCTTTAAAGGTATACAATAAGCGTACTTAGTAAAACAATTAATAACAACTAAAATATAACGATATCCTTTATTGAATTTAGATAAGCTACCCATCTCAATCAGATCTGATTGATATAAATCGTTCTCATTCTTCAACTCATATCTGCGTGTGGGGTAATTTACACGTGCAGCAGAGTGAAGCTCTGCTGCTAATTTTGCTCTAATATTACTCATTCTTCTTCTTTGTGTGAAGACACGCTTGAAACAGAATTCGATGTGTTGGTGACTAGCTCGTTACACACACACTGATCTGTGCCATCAGTTTGCTATTTTGTAGTGACCGAATGGTAATGTATCAATTCCGTTCTCTGCAATAAAGCGCTTGTCATCAAACGGGCTTAAACAAACCTTTGCGCATTCAATTTGATGCATGTTATGATTGAAGGATCTCAACATATTACATTTTTCTATATGTTGGCATCGTTCAATCAAACATTTCTTATACAAGTCAAAACTAAGTTTTCTATTTTTCACATGTGTCTTCACACCTTTTGCTACACACTTATTTACAGTTTCCTCCTTCTCATTATTTACAAGATATGAATATAATTTCGCCCGTAATCCCAGAAAAGATTTTAAAGGAATTGAAGCTGCCTCATCCTTAAATTTCCCTACAACTTTATTCCTCTCATTGGAGAAGCATTCGTGCTCAGCTGGGTAATTTGAAGTGTCAAACAATTCTAGATTTTCTCTTATCAGTTGGTAGACGTCGGGTGTCTCCAGCGATAAGAGGAAGCTATCTGTATCAGTCATACAAAGCTGGATGCGTTGCCATGGTATGATTTTTTGCAATTTACAATAGAAAAAATCATACATGTGTAGTTTACTCAAATCCAGGATGCAGAAACCTGAATAGATTGGCTTATTCATTTTTAGTTCCAACTTTCGCGAGAAAACTGCAATCACATCCAAACTTATTATCTGCCAGCGTTTACATAGGGGATTTGAAATGTACTTATCTAGACGCTTGGCGTCTGTGATAATTTGAACATTACAATGATGACGAGTATTCTGTAACGACTTCCCATAAATTAAGTTACTCATCTGTTTAAAGAAAGAGACTTCAAATTTATTTTTCGCGGCTTGCCTATTACAGGTATTGAACTCAATGTAGTTCTTCAACCAAGGCAATTGGGAAAAGCTAATGACACGATGTACCTTTGTTAATTGCAATCTGAGTTGAAGGTACAGTTTCAAATTCATGTAATGAACAATGTACCTCTCTCGATCAAAAAGTGTGTTCATGAGCTTTTTAGTCAGAGTTTGACCATTCTCATTGGTTTGGTACTCAGAGAACAATTCGCTAGGAGGAATTCGATGAAGTGGAGCGAGAGGGAAATTGGCATGCATATCATGCAACTCCTGTGGGTACTTGAGATCACATTCAATTACATAACCAGTTTCTGATTCACTCTCCAAATTTGTGAAGTCAAGAGCATGGATTTCTTCCTCTGAGAGGAACTTGAAATTTCCATAAGGTAAGAATTGATTCATAGAGTGCGCATACAAAGAATTACAATCTATATAAAGCAAATAGTTACTTGGTTTTGTGGGATCGTATGTGTCAGGGATGTGTTTGTTATTGGCTTCGCAATAACGCTTGCCAATAAACAAAACACCACCGCTCATTCCTGATTCAAACAATAGATGTATATCGGGATCGCTAATCAATTGGAGTTCAACCCGGGTGAACTTTAACATACAATTCCAAGTGTAATGAGCAAGCGAAAGAAAATGAGTCACATCGAGGCCATATGACCTAAAAAGCGTTGACCTCATTTCTTCGAAAACCTCAACTAATAGCATGACGTCTAGGCACAGATAGAAATCATGATACTCGCCGAGAGATTTCAACTTGAATGTTGAGAACACTCTTTGTGCATGCTCATATTCTTTGGGGGAGAGGGGTGTATCGTTAAGATCATTATAAAAACATTCTATCGGAGGGAAAGAAGTCTCAGTGAATTTTTCAGGGCAAGATATGTACGAATAGGGATATACTCCTTTTTTCAACAAGAGTTGCCTTTGTTCGGGATCGGGGTCATTAAATACTGAAAACAGACGTTTGAACTTCGATTCCATATCTGTACTATCTACCAAGTTGCGCACTAATACTTCTAAAGATTCATTCATGAATTTATATGAATCTAAAAACTTGATTTTTCCCACTGTCAATGTCAAAAATCTTTCTGATGTATTGGCGATACAGGAAATTTCTTTTTTACATTTTCCGAGAGCTTTTAGAATAAAATGACTGTCAAATCCGCTAAAATTATGGAAGTAACAGCTAATCGTATCGTCAGTTCGAGTATTCAAATTACACGACACATGAGCAGCACACAAAAACTTTCCATTTTCATGTGCATGATGGCATACCTTTGTGTCTGTTTCGGTAAAAACTTCATCGCAAAGACCGCACTTATCAGCGTTTTGAAATTCGCATTGCTGACGATCACTTGAATGCTCCATCAGAATTTCACATTTTATATCCGCACTCAATAAATCACCCAGTTCGATTATTTCCTTGAGAAATTTCTCCATGATCTTTTCATTGATATTACTCGATCTATAGAGTACTGGACCGTACGCGATATCTCCATTCACATCAATTACAACGAAACAATCCCCACACGGAATATGATGCGCCATTTTCATGGTGTAACTTCTGGTAATAGGTACATCCTCAGATTCATTACCATCCATATTCACAACAAATGTTTCCAAATCCGCGTAGATTGTATACTTTTTCTTCAAAGTCGAACCGAGTTTTTTAAATTTGATTGTCTTACCACGTTTTGGGTATGAAGTTCTCTGAAACTGGAACTTTGAACAAAGCTCTAGATGTCTCATCAAATTTGCTTTCCCATCCCTGTTTACTCTTTTGTCTGATGTAAATCTGTGAAAACAGAAATTACAAACATCTACTTGTGCTTTAGCTTTCGAAAGGTGAGAAAGAAGACGCGACAATCCGTTTTTCCCGTTCGCGGTGTTAATTAAACAAAAATGAGTTTTTCCTGCATTGCCTTTCAACATTAAAAGATTAATTTGGTATTTACGCGTACGGAATATGCTTGTTCGATAGGGGAAAAACCTTTTGTTGTCATACACGATAACATGAATTGCAATGTCTGTATTGAGAATTTCAAATTTCTTTATGTCGCGATCGGTGGTTGGGAAATTAACTCCGCGAGTGTTCAACCTGTGAGCAAATTTGCTCAAATATTTCACCGTTAATGTCTGCCTATTCGGTTTCTGGTGAAAATAGGCTAGAACACTCCACAGAAAACACTTTTTATCAGAAAGATTTTTTACATTGATAA